>NC_140965.1:57705075-57755075 GCF_056783735.1 Eptatretus burgeri
GGTTCCGATTAATTATCGGGCGCATTAAGCCCACAACGAACCCGTTACGTGAAGCAAGATGGAGATTCAAACAAAGGAAAGGACGCAGCGAAACGGGGAACAATTCAACATGCAAACACTTTCTTCACACCGACACAGAGCACACACACAGCAATTAAAACAATTATGCACAAAGAGCAAATGTAATACGAAAAACAACGAAGCAACGACGACGCAGAGCTACAACCGACTAAGACCGACACACGGCAACACTTAACAGTTTTACTTCACCAGACTGGCGCCCCACACACACACGTTTACACAGAACTCAAAAGAAATGGAAGTCGCGACTTCCCTGAGCGTGTTGAGTCCCTCTCCGACGTCGGTTGACGTGGTCCCGCCTGGCCGCGACTGCGTGCCCGAGCGTGGTAGCTGCATATCGTTGGAATACTCATGGCAAATGAAAATGCAAGAAAACATTTTCAAACCTTCAGGGTGGGTGGGGAGACCTCAATGCTCTATGTAAATTTGTATCTTATCGCTCTTCCCAGTTGTAGGCAGTATTATAAATAATCTTGTTTCATCTAAACTCTGAATTCCTTCCGCATAAGGTTTGAGTACCTCTGTTGTGAAATATGTAATATATACATATACATATATATATATATATATATATATATATATATATATATATATATATATATATATATATATATATATATATATATATATATATATATATATATATATATATATATATATATATATATACATATACAGCTCTGGAAAAAATTAAGAGACCCCTGCAAAATTATCATTTTTTCTGGTTTTACTATTTATAGGTATGCGTTTGAGTAAAATGAACAGTTTTGTTTTATGCTATAAACTACTGACAACATTTCTCCCAAATTCTGAATAAAAATATTGTCATTTAGAGCATTTATTTGCAGAAAATGACAACTGGTCAAAATAACAACAAAGATTCGGTGTTTTCAGACCTCAAAAAATACAAACCAAACAAGTTCATATTCATTTTTAAACAACACAATACTAATGTTTTAACTAAGGAAGAGTTCAGAAATCAATATTTTGTGGAATAACCCTGATTTTCAATCACAGCTTTCATGTCTCTTGGCATGCTTTCCACGAGCCTTTCACATTGCTGTTGGGTGACTTTATGCCACTCCTGGCACAAAAAATTCAAGCAGCTCGGCTTTGTTTGATGGCTTGTGACCATCCATCTTCCTCTTGATCACATTCCAGAGGTTTTCAATGGGTTTTAGGTCTGGAGATTGGGCTGGCCATGATAGGGTCTTGATCTGATGGTCCTCCATCCACACCTTGATTGACCTGGCTGTGTGGCATGGAGCATTGTCCTGCTGGAAAAAAACAATCCTCAGAGTTGGGGAACATTGTCAGAGCAGAAGGAAGCAAGTGTTCTTCCAGGACAACCTTGTACGTGGCTTGATTCATGAGTCCTTCACAAAGACAAATCTGCCCGATTCCAGCCTTGCTGAAGCACCCCCAGATCATCACCGATCCTCCACCAAATTTCACAGTGGGTGCGAGACACTGTGGCTTGTAGGCCTCTCCAGGTCTCCGTTTAACCATTAGACGACCAGGTGTTGGGCAATGCTGAAAATTTGACTCATCAGAGAAGATGACCTCACTCCAGTCCTCTACGGTCCAATCCTTATGGCCTTTTGCAAACCTCAGCCTGGCTCTTCTTTGCTTCTCATTGATGAAGGGCTTTTTTCTGGCTTTGCACGACTTCAGCCCTGCCCCTAGGAGCCTGTTTCGAACCGTCTTCGCCGTGCACTTCACCCCAGCTGCCGTTTGCCATTCTTTTGTAGGTCACGTGATGTCATCCTCCGGTTGTTGAGTGACATTCGAATGAGTTGGCAGTCATCCCGGTCAGTGAAAAGTCGTTTTCGCCCTCTGCCAGTCTGTTGCTTTGTTGTTCCCAATGTCTGCTGCTTGACCTTGTTCTTATGAGCCGCCGTCTTTGAAATTTTAAGGATGGAAGCAATGTGACGCTCGCTGTATCCCTCTGCCAGTAAAGCCAGACTTGAACCCTTCTTTTCCTCACTCAAAACTTTTCTTTTCAACTCATTTGGCATGGTCAATAGTTATTTTTTTGATTCCAATTACTTTTGAGGTACAACTCGCACTGTTTTTGCCATCCAGCTGGTCCTATTGCAAGAGGATAGTGATGACCACAGCAGTGGTTTTTATACTTTTTCTTGTTAAATAAGATTCGGTTCATGTGATCACCTAATCAGTACCTCACTCAGTAGAATGAGGTGTGCCTGTGTTGAAATTCAACAGACACTGGAATGGAATGGCGGCCATACATGTAGAGATGCTGATTTAATTTTTTTTGGAGTCGTCTTATTTTTTTCCAGAGCTATATATATATATATATGTATGTGTATATATATATATATATATATATATGTATGTATATATATATATGTATATATATATATATATATATGTATATATATGTATATATATATATGTATATATATGTATATATATGTATATGTATATATATATATATATATATATGTATATATATATATATATATATATATATATATATATATATATATATATATATATATATATATATATATATATATTGTTACGGCTGTGGAAATTCGCAGAACACCATAAAGGTCCTTCGATCAGTTATGCCGCTAAGTTTATGTTCAGATAGATTTCCCCACCTTTGTTTAGAGGGAATTTCTTCATGTTCACCGGGCTGTGATCCTTTGAGGTAGGTTTTTCTTTTCTATCGTTATTTTGAACCAACCACATCTCCACCACCGTTGCAACAACCAACATCACTCCCCTTAACCACAACGCCAACCACGCCACCATCACCGCAACCACAATCGCCTCTACCGCCCACCACAACCAAATCGCTACCACCAACATCGGTTCCAAACAACCATAACCAAACCACCACCACCTTCGCCCCTTTACCTCCACAACCGTCAACAACTCCACACCACAAACATCGCCTCACTTTCGTTCCCGAAACGACGCCATCTTTGCGCCAGCAGCGGCGGGATCCGATCAAACGGCATCGCTGCAGGAGAGGCAAGGGTTCTCTCGCCATGCAGCGTTGGTGATTTCAACCACGTCGGCTCGCTCTCCGGGAAGGGTCGGAGGTCAAAGGGTCGATGATTCCTACCATGTCCGCTTTCCGCGTGGTGTCGGGTCAGAGAGCAAAGGCCAAATCTCATCCCCCCCGGCCCTATATAAGGGCGAGCATAACGGAGCTTCGAGGTAGTCTGGAGGTGTCGGAGAGCCGAGTGGAGTCTGAAGTCTGGAGAGAGTCAGTCGGGGAAAGCCAAGTTGCTGCGTGGAGACCACAGCCGGGGAGAGCTTGCCAGCGCAAAGGCAGTCCGAGGTGATCGGACCTCGGCACAGTTCGCGCATCGCTGAGGAGTGGACGGGGTCGTAAGAGCATCAACTCTTATCGAGCATCAACTCTGACAGAGCACTAAAAGACCCGTTCGTTCCTCTTAAACCGCGTTGCCGGCCGGGGCCCGGATCACCTCGCCTTGGCAAGGCCGCAATCAGGCGCGACTCTCCTCGTGGCCGTGGGAAACAGACGTCACGACCTGCCCATCGTCGCAAGGCCGCAATCAGGCGCGGCTGTCCTGGTGGCCGTGGGGAGCAGACGTCGTGACCTGCCCATCGTCGCACCACGAGGGTGCGGGTAAGCCGCATCGGTCTCGCGAGTCCATTCGGTCAACCAAGGCTCACGCACTATAAAGGTCCACGGACCCTGTCTGCCACTCTCGTATATGAGAGTGGCCCTTTCCTTCCTTTTGAGTGAATCTTGTGGTGCCGTGTCCTGACAAGTAAAAACTGTTAAGTGACCTCATTAATAATAACCATATTCGGTCATAGTGTTTGCCTGCTTTTGTTTGCCTGTATACGTGCTGGCTGTACATACGTGCATGTGTAAAATAAATGTGCTTTGTTCAAATGTATCCCGTTCGTCGCGTCCTCCTTTCCCCACATTGAAATGCCATCTTGCATTGCGGAATAATTAGTGGGGTTTTAAATACCCGGTAAATAGAATCGGATCCGGCGAGGTTGGGCGATAATACCTGCTCGGTTATCACTGCAGAACGGAACGGACCGCTTAAGCGGTTCGTGTCCCAAGCCGACCTGCGCCGAGGTACGGTCTCCCGGTTAGCTATCTGCGCGGGTACTTAGGTATATCGAGTTTCGGCGATTGACCCTATCCTGCTCGGGTAGAAAATTGGCTAGGCCGTGGTGGGGTTGAAGACCCACCCGTGACAGGGTTCCGGCGTTGCTCTGGAAGGTCACGACTGAATTGTCCGTCCGGTGGGCGAGCTGCTACTATTAGTGGAAAGCAGCAGTTTGCACGCCGGCAGGCGCGAATTCGTAACAGTATATTAGACCCAATCACATCTCTTACTTGTGGATGGAGGAAATAGCCAATCAGCTATCACTTGATCAACTAAACCCAGGTGGCTCAGATTATATAAATAATTGACATCTCCCACACTCCTCCCGCTGAAGAAGCTGCATAAAGCATCCCAAGAAGGCCTACACAAAGTAAGCGCTTTGCTGTTTCGAACCTTTCCCAGAGTTCCTCCACAACTACAGATGTTCACACATTGTACACACATGATAATCCCAATGTCTCAGTGGTATGCATTGGTGTCTGCGCTATCGCTGATGATTCGCCAATAAGTGATGAATCAGGTCCGGTAGCTGAGGGCGTGTGTCGTATTGGGATTGTCATTTGTGTATTATGTATGAACGTTTTTATAGTTGTGGAGGAACTCTGAGAAGGGTTCGAAACAGTAAAGCGCTTACCTTGTGCAGGCCTTTTTGGGTTGCTTTATGCAGCTTCTTCGGCTCGAGGAGTGTGGGAGGTGTCATCAATATATGTATATGTATGTATGTATATGTATGTATGTATATGTATGTATGTATATATATATATATATATATATATATATATATATATATATATATATATATATATATATATATATATATATATATATATATATATATGCACACACACACACACACATCTTGGAGAGGAAAGATATGCTGATGTGTTATGCATTTATCAACATTTGAATACATTGAAGACTAACCTTCAGTACAACTGTTTACTTTTTTTTTGGCTTTTTTTTCAGGAACTGGCTCAACAAACATACATCTACACAAAAGGTTGTGTTCCGCAGTTTGAAAAATGGCTTCAAGGGAACCTTATCATCGTCGCTGGGACATTTATAGGCATCGCTCTTGTGCAGGTTGTGTTTTTCATTCATTTTGCATTAATTGTCTTTTTAATATTTTGGTGTACGTAGTTTTATTGTGACACATTTGGAGTCGCACATTGATTGATTTGTGTATCTACACATGTATACATGTATTTTTTTTTCTCAACAGATATTGGGAATCTGCTTGGCTCAGAACATGGTTGGTGACATTGAAGCAGTCAAAGCCAATTGGTGATTCTGTTCTTCTGCTTTTAAATGCCCACCTTTTGCAAATAGTTTTGTATTACTTACTGATACTTTCAAGGCCATTTATCATTTTCCCCTTCATGACCAATTGGAAGTTGCCTATTGTATGGCATAGTTGCTGCTGTTTGTAAGTTTGTGGCATTGTTCAATTTCTTTTATTGTGAATTGTTTCCAAAACCTTGTCTTAATTCCTGGAAGCCTTCAGTTTAACAAAATATTTGGGAAATTTATTTTGTCCAACTTTGAATATTTCACCACTTTCAACATAATGTGGTGTGAACGCTGCCTTTGTTTTTTTTTATGACAGGCTCGTAGCTTTTCACAAATGTTAGTTCTAAGAGGATTTGCCACTAGAAAGCACAACCTTGTTGGATTTTTTTTTCTTTCTTCCTAGCACAGTCAACCTGTGCACATTAAAGAATGTTTTGTTTTCACAACAAATCATATTTATTGATGTGTTGCTGCACATGTCATAGATAAGTATTGTCCTTTGCTTCTTTCTTGTAAAGTTACGACACAAATTAGTTTTTAAATCTCTGCATATGTAATATAAACAAGTATTGGTAAGTTAGCTTTGATATACAGACTACTATTTCATTGCCTCTGGAAAATAATTATTGTCACTTTTCAGGGAGTAATTGGATCTGCTCAGTATGTGCTTGTTTTGGAGTGGGAGTGGGAGTAGGAGTGTGCGAGGGAGGGAGGGGGAGAGCATGGGAAGGGGTGCAGTTTCCCCTCTGTGCCATCTCTCTATTTTCATTCGGCTTATCAACCTTTTTTTTTTTTTTACTTTGCAACACCATGTTACTGTTACTTCTCACTCACCACCAAAACCACCACATCTCCATCTGTAGTATCTCGTGCACACCAAATTGTTAGCCGCCTTTTATATTTCCTCAAAAAGCCACCGAGCCAAATTGTATGCTGGTTAAGAATTATTGCAAGCCAAGATGGAGTTATTTGCATTGGACAGTTAACCTGATCCACCACACAGTTTACTTTTAACATTATGTTCTACTTTTTGCAGTTATCATCCCTTCTGGACTGTTTTGATTTGGTCCTTAAAGGAAGTAACTAATTCTGCAATACTTTGTGCAGTGCATATATTTTGGAATGATACCATTTGTATTTGATACTAAAAACATATAAAGAAATGTTTGGTTTTTTTTTTTTTGGAGCTTGTCCTTGTGTTATTTTGATATTCTGGAATATATGTACAACTATTGTGAGAACCATAATGTTGACAGTTGTACCATCGACAGTTGCATTCTGGACTGTTTACCCAGCACTAAAGTTAATGAGTATGCAGTATGCCCTCCCCCTCTCCCCCTCCCCCCCCCCCACAACCTTATCACATTTGGTGTTCTCAAAACCAACGTTTTATTTCTGTTAGATATTTGTTTAAACCAGCACTGCAATGTTAACAGACTTGTTCCAGGTCATGATTTTTTTGCTTTGCCCAGCATTGTTTTTGTTATGTGCAGTCTTTAATTTTTTATTTTTTTTTGTAATAATTCAACTTTTTACATAAGAACTCCTGATTGATGTTTATACAAAATGGATCTCAGGCTGTTTGGTGCAGATAAATGTGCAAGTTCATTTGATGGAAGGGGCTGTTGTAACGAATTTTAAACGTTTGAATCTGCCCACACGTATTTGAATAAGAATTGATATTTTGCATCAAAATCAATTTTGCATTGATTAAAAGAAACTTGGACATGCATTTTTAGATTGTATGTTTGTGCTTTTGGTGTGTGTGTGTGTGTGTGTGTGTGTGTGTGTGTGTGTGTGTGTGTGTGTGTGTGTGTGTGTGTGTGTGTGTGTGTGTGTGTGTGTGTGTGTGTGTGTGTGTGTGTGTGTGTGTGTGTGTGTTTGTGTGTGTGTGTCTCGTCCATAACTCCAAAACTATAAAACCAAGTAGCCTGAAACCACCATGTGCCTGGATGTAAGCTCCAGATTTGAAAGTATCAGCAGTTCCGACTCTCCCAAAAAGTGTTGATTTGTCCAAATCGGACAATGCACGGGCACTTGCGGGTGCAATTGGTAATCGATTGCCAAGCCAGGCGTTCTGTTGGAGTACTTGAGTGCTTAAGCCACTTAACGAACTGTACAGTATAGTTCATGTCCTGATCGGGACGTACAGTCGACAATTACTGCAAGGTAGTGGTACGTATACAGCACACATGGACGTGGTACATATGGGTAAGTTTGGATCTGTATGGACTCTCCGCGGTTGTGTGGACATGCCATGCCTGTTACGGGTGCCGTGGTGGTTTCATCCCATATCTTATGGAGGTTCTATCAGGTTTTCCTTTGTACTCACACCTGTTTCTAGAGCATTTAGTTATATGTACAAAGGTTATATGCAAAGGTTATATGTACAAAGGTCTGTCTTCAAATCTTTCCTCTGTTGAACATCATCTGGCAAGCTCCTCGCCTAATACCTTGCTTCTCACAGACCCAATTATCACATGACGTTCGTGTTAATTCTTATAACATTTTGAACTACAACCTTAACTCACAATTCCACTTTAAAGGAGGAGTCTGCATCTACTCCAACAAAAACACGCCTGCTGCACGCTTTGTGGACCTCAAATCTTCAAACTTTGATGTCATCTGGCTTAAGATTTGTCTCCCGACCATCACTATATTTCTCTGTTTCACTTACTGCTCTCCAAATTCTACAAACTGTATAGCTTTCTTTGACTATCTTAACTCCTGCCATGAGGCCATGACAACTGAACACCCTCAAGTAGAATTTCTCGATATTGGAGACTTAAATGTACACCACAGGGAGTGGCTGAAATCTTCCCACACAGATATTGGGGGAGTTGAAGCTCTTACATTTTCCATTCTTAAGGATTCGGAACAAATTATCACCCATCCTACCCATATCCCAAATCGTCATGACCACACTACCAATTCTTTGGACTTATTTGTCACCTCCAATCCGTTGCATAACAACTCCACAATTTCACCTCCAATTGGTTCTTCTGACCACAATCTTGTGAACATCACTTGAGTAACCACCACTTCCTCTCATCCGACCGCTCCGATGAAACGCCAATATTAGCATTTCAATAATGCTGACTGGACTGGTTTACGAAACTTCTTTTCTGACTTTCCTTGAAAAGACTACTGTCTCTCCTCGGGCGATGCCTCCATTTCTGCTGAACGTATAGTTGAGGTTATTGTTGCAGGAATGGAGGCTTGTATCCCCTTCTCTTTCAAGTCTATCTTTCCGACCAATTCTTGGTTCAATAATTCCTGCTCTACGGCCATTCGTACAAGGGATGTCGCACATCAGACATGGAAAAACTCTTCTTCCTCCGACACGCATTCAGCTATCATATTCGCCAGAAATCATTGCAAACATGTTATCCGGGAAGCGAAGCATTCCTTTATTCAAAAGAAATGTGACGACCTCTCATCTTCTTCCACTAATATATCTTTTTGGTCCTTAACTAAAAGTATCTCCAACTACTTCTGTCACTCCACCTTTCCTTCACTTTTCCGTTCCGATGATACTATCGCTGTCTCTCCGACCGATAAAACAACTATTTTTGGTTCTCTTTTCAACTCTTAACTCCACAGTGGATGACTTTAACATTCCATCTCCCTCTGATGCTCCCCTCACCAATCATATGTCCCTCCCGATAATCTCTTTTCATGCAGTCAAAAAATACTCCTCTCTCTGGACATAAGCAAGGCCTACGGGCAAGATGGCATTCCTCCCCGTGCCCTGAAGGAATGTGCTTCAGAACATGCACCCGTGCTTGCTCGTTTGTTTCGTTTTTGTTTAAAAACCCAAACTTTTCCTCTTTCCTGGAAACATGCCTTAGTACAGCCTATTTGAAAGAAGGGTGATCGTTCAAATCCTTCTAACTACATCCTATTGCTCTGACTTTTACTGTTTCCAAAGTCTTTGAATGTCTTCTCAATTCCCATTTTCTCAAGCATCTTGAATCTCACAGACTTTTATCTGACCACCAATATGGCTTTCGTAAGGCAAGATCTACAGGTGATACCCTTTCTTACATTATGAATGGGCCTCTTCTTTGAGAGATGATGGGGAATCCTTTGTTGTTGGCCTTGAAATCTCAAAAGCCTTTGACAGAATTTGGCATTGGGTTCTGATATCCAAGCTTCCTTCTTTCAGTTTTCCTCCTTCACTCTGCTCTCTCATATTGAGCTTACCCTCCGACCGCTTTATCTCTGTAATTGTTCATTGTTCAACATCTCCCCACTTCCTTATCAACAGCAGTGTACCTTAGGGTTCCTTTCTATCCCCAACACTGTCTTCTTTTTATCAAGGACCTTTTTCACAAATAACCAAATGCACTCATATGCTGATGATTCAATGTTACATTCCTCCATGTCTTCCCCATATGCCCTGTCTTCCATCACTCGATCTACGTCTCGTTTCACCACAGCCACCTCTTGAAATCTGGATTTGGACAAGATCTCCCGGTGGGGTAAATGTAATCGAGTTGAGTTTAATGCTTCAAAAACTCAATTTCTTCTCAACTCTCTCTATAAAACTCCTCTCAACTCTCCAATCTCCTTTGAAAGCTCTACAATGACACCATGTGATACAATACACTGACTCGGTATCATTTTAACTTCAAATTTATCTTGGAATTCACACATTACGCAAACAGCTAAGTTTGCCTCGAAGAAATTAGGAGTCCTATTCAGATGTCGAAGATTCTTCTCCTCTGAATAGTTGCTCCAACTATATAAAGGATTGATTATTCCTTGTATAGAGTACTGCTCTCCCATCTGGGGAGGTTCCAGCTCCACACACTTACTGGACAGAATTGAATACAAAGTTATTCGACTTGTCAACTCCACCAATGTGATCTCAAATTACGCCGCATCGTGGGCTCTCTTTTTCTTTCTCTTTTCCACAGATATTATTTCGGTTTCTGCTCGCAAGAAATTGCTGCTTGTGTACCTCCACCATTAGCGAGACCAAGGAATACTCGACAAGCCACGACATCACATGATTATTGTGTGGCCATTGGCAACTCAAGGATAGGCCGTTACGATGTTTGTTTCTTCCCCTCCACTGCCAATCTCTGGAACTTTTTAACTTCTCACATCTTCCCAAACATTTATGACCTTCCCCTTTTCAAAAAGCAGATTTTTTTTACTGCCTCGAAAACGTGTCGACTATTCCCTCTTTCCTTACTTTTATATTCATGCAGTTCTTTTAGTTCAGGCTTGGCCTCGATGAGGACTATTCAGTCTGTGCCTGCAGCCTTCAACATGAAAAAAAAAGTTTATCTGTGAGTTTCATAGCAAAATATATTGGATAACGCCCAATTTCCAAGCCATTTGCAGTATTAATCTGTTTTCTAAATTACCGAGCCAATTTTTTTTCCACTCATCACATGCAGCTGTTTATCGAGAATAATGTTTGTGATCATATCCTTGAAACGTCTCTGTAAATGTAATGTCATTTTTGGTGAAAGCTACTCAAGGTTTCTGGGTTGTATAAAGTACGTACTGTAGTCGGTTATCAAACCAATTCCAACCTTCCGGTTCCAGAAAAAATTGCTGATCTCAGCCAAGCGGGTGTGTGGTATGTGGTGTGTGGTGTGTGTCATTGATTGGTATCTACATTTGCGGGTTTCAGAATGTGGAATGGAGTCCTCCCAGGGCAGGCTCAAAGTGTCCACCTTCATTTCGGGAAGGGGTCACGATTCATGGACTAAGCTGTGAAGTTTTCTGTTCTCAGAGTTTTGTGCCGAGGGCTCTCAGCATCGTCGCTGAGCCCTGGACAGCTTCCAACTGTAGTTCCTTTGTAATATTACCAGGGATGGTTTTTAGCTCACCTTTAAAGTCATTCCGGGGAGCTTCTGGGATGGTGCATCGTCCGTTTACAAATACAACTTCTTCTCAGAAACTGCACATACGATTTCAATGAAATTTGACCACAACCTTAATCACCCTTGATGGCATAAAAACTGGGTCTGAAGGGGTCTACAGGGGGTGGGGGGAGAGTGGGTTTCCTCCCCAAAGAGGTATTTGCTTTTTTCTTAAATGATATACACAATTCCCATGAAACTTCACGACAACCTTCATCACCCATGACATACAAAAGTTGTCATCTATCTATGTATTGGTTCACGAAAAAATAAGTGACCACCATATTAGTTATTGTCTGTGTCTGTCTGTCTCTGTCTGTCTGTCTGTCCCGAGCATAGCTCCGTGGGTTTTGATCCGATCCTGATTAAATTTTGGTGGGAGGTTTATATCATGATCTAGTTGTGTTTTCCTTAGAATGGGCTTGGTGCACCCATTATGGGTGGAGCCACGCCCAAAAAACGTGTTTTTAAGGGGTAGCTGATTTCAATTTGCATCTTTTCCTATGGGGTTTGTCGAATCTGACAGGGGTTTCGGTATTTGGTGAGCCCAATGGCATCTGCATAGCCCCACGGAGCTCGATTTTTTTTTTCATTTTCCTCCCAAGGTCAAGGTCACAAACTTAGAAAATTGCGAATTTTGACATGAAAATCCATCTTTCCCGAGGGGGTTTGTCAAATCTGGCAATGGTTTCGGTATTTGGTTCGCACAATGGCACCTGCATAGCCCCACGGAGCTCAATTTTTCATTTTCGTCCCAAGGTCAAAGTCACAAGGTCACAAACTTAGAAAATTGCAAATTTTGACATAAAAATCATACGACCGCCCAAACTTTGAGAGCTACGATGACAGTATTTTTAATGTATAATCTTGAGGTCATTCCCCACCGAAAGTCTTGAAACCATTTTGCTCTATCTTGAACACCTTGCCCGTGGCGCCCCCTTCAAGTTTGTTTTTACGCTGATTTCATCAAAGTCTGGATAATCCGAGGCGTGCGAAATGCCATATAGCCTATATGACGTTATATTGTTCCTGGAATGTTCCAGAGGAAGTTTTGCACCAAAGGTCATAATCCTTGACCTTTGACCTTTAAAGTTCACAAAGGTCAAATTTTCAAAGTTGTGGGAATCGAACCGGGTTTTCGACCTTCTTCGACGAAATAACTCCAATAAGATATAGCACGTATCCAGTTTCCTTATTTTAATATCCACAACATTGTTTTGTGAACTTCAAAGGTTATGCAAAGGTCAAATTTTGAAAGTTGTTGAACGAAACCGGGTTTTCGACATTTTGTAGCTAATAACCTGTCACTCATACCACATCATGTTGATCATTTTTATGACTTGGTCAAACATTATCACATTGTCTCATCCTTGACTTCTGGAACAATCTACATTGTCAAATACCACTCGTGAACCATCTTCGTCTTCAGACTTGTATATTATTAAAACTCTCATCTTGTATGTATGTTCCCGAAATACAGCGAAAACGGTACACGTTAGCGCTAAAATTTTCAGCTCACCTTACTCAACATTCGCCTGCGGTGTGCAGTAACAAGTTTCGATCAAATCGGACAATGAAAAAAAAATATTAAAAAATCAATTCCCGATTCAGTCAAGTACTGTACTCTTCGGGAGTATTTGATCAATGCAAACAACCTCAACCTCAACTTTCACCCTTACCGAACCTCGGTTGAAAGTACCGATTCTTGGATCAAATTGGTATCTTGGTTCATTTTACACGATGAAAGTACTGATCCCTGGTTCATAATGTGGTACCTCGGTTAATTTTACACATTAAAAGTACCGATCCTGGGTTCAAATTGGTACTTTGGTTCATGTTCCATAATGAAAGTACCGATCATCGGTTCATATTGGTACCTTGGTTCATTTTACACAAAAGTACCGATTATTGGTTCCTTGGATCACTTTACACAATGACTGTCCCGATCCTTGGTTCATTTTACACAATGAAAGCACCAATCCTCAGTTCAAATTGGATTACAAAATTTCCCTACCCAGGAAGGAATGGGGGGACACCCTCATCCCAGACCTTCACTCAGCCCTGAGACCCTTCCCCCTTTCCAGAATTCCTGCACCCCATTCGCTTTGCTCCCTCACACCGTTGACCCTTTCCATCCGACCGATTTTTCGTCTCTCATTGTTGGCAACTATGCAAACGGCTTAATACGCACAGAGTGGGTTCGGGACGATTATACGAACGGATAGCACCCCGTGTCCGGTGTGGTGATTGCTTGGGCTCGAACCGCCATTTGTGTATCGGGTGTGAGCGAGTCCCAGCACGTCGCTTAGCTGGCTCAGGCGTTCCTCCGAAGCATGGTGGCACCTGCTTCAGCAACTTTATGCACATTGTTAAAAGTAAATGACAGGTTTTTTTCACAATGTCACAAGATTCCCAGAAATATTTGGACAAAGATGCTGTTAATGATGGGTTTTGTGGTATGGTTCCTGGCCGTGTTTTTAAAAAGAAAATAGTCGGAAACAGATGGCTGCCTTCATCACTCCCAAAAATGAAAGAAATAACCCGTGTTTGAAGCAAAAACATATTCCCTGCCTTTGTGCATATAAAATACATTTTGGTTATATAGTTTGGATTGATTCCAATTGCACTTACCAGAGGCCTGAAGCGATGTGTATCAAGCAAGGCCCATAAGGATGATGGGCTCCAACCTTTCAATGTTGGATGATCCTTTTAACAGTCGCATCGGTCGCTTTACACTGAAGGGAAAACTTGTAGAGAGGGCATGGCAATTGTGAATATCACCACTTTGAATAAGTCTTTGGGTTCTCATAAGACCAACATTGTGGTCTAATGATGTCTTTAATAGCTAATGGGTGGAAGACATGTTACATACAAATAGATAGATGTACCAGCTTATTGGCTCACCTGGAATTTAGTTCAGTGAACTTATGTGATCGAACAGTGTCGGTGAGTGAGTCAGTCAATTCGTAAACACTTCAGTCATTATGAGATCAGATCAAGTATGAGAGCATGCACCAGAACAGCGCGTCGCTGTGTCCACTTTCTGCCGGTACTCCAGGGGCCTCCATCTGGCCATCACCCAGGCAAATGCCTGACCCATCCCCATCTCCTTGAGATACTGATCAACCTGCTGCAACCACCAGGCATGTGGTCGGCCCGTTGGCCGACGCCACTCATGAGGCTCCCTCGCTGAGAGAATCTGGTGAGCAGGATCAGCATCAGGAAAATGAGCAACATGTCCATTGCAGCCGTAGCTGACGCTCACAGACTATGCAGGTAACAAATCTCATTTGAGTCTCTCTCAGAAACTACTCGTTGGACATAAAGTCTGACCAGTGATAGCCAAGAATTCACCGAAGAAACCTGGTACCAAAGGAATTAAGCTGCCATCTCAGATCACTGGTCATCACATCTGGAGAGCAAGACTGGAAGTACCAAGGACCTGAAGACTTGGACTTTCGTCCTCCTGCACAGGTACCAGCAGTGCCACACCACACGATCCAGTGAATCCATGATTACCCAGGCTCGACCCAGACATCTATTGATCTCTGGCTCACAGCCAGCAGAGACGTGAATATCACTGCCAAGGTAAGTGAATCTCTCTCTGTGACTTCAACATCCTTGCCACAAACAGGTACAGACAAGATAGCAGCATTCAATGTCATTGGAAGCCTGAATCTTAGTTTTGACCAAAGAAACCCATAATCCCGGCGGTTTTGACTCCTTGAGCACCCTGAGGGCCCCCAAAAGGATATTTGGAGTCTCCACAAAGATGACTGCATCATCTGCAAAATCAAGCTCAGAGATCTTGACATTCCCAAATGATGCACCGCAGCTTGATCTCTCCAACATCTCCAGATGTGTCCTGGCAGTATTTGTTTCCCATATAGGGATAGTAACACCCCAACATCTAACTCAACTGCTGGTGGATCAGCCTGGTACAGCCTCTCACAGTAACCGGCCCAGCTCGCCTTCACTTCGGACTCCTCTGTCAAGAGTAATTTGGAAAACGTTAATTCGGCAAACGGCTCAGAAATCAGGTGTTATCAAATGTAGTTTGCTTTGAAACTCACAAAGAGAAACCACATAACCGTTCTAAAGCACACCCGGTTCATATAAAATAACCAATTCCCTTAGAAAGTCACGAGGATAAAGGAAAACGTGATCGCTCGTGTGCTGCTGAGGTTAAAAGTTAAAACCTCCACCACCCATCATCATCGTCATAAGATACGGGATTAAACTTTTCGACCACAGCACACATCACCAAGCATGCAGGCATGCACACGTATTCACGGAGTGTCCCTTTACACATCCAAATCTCCTCATATGTACAAAGTCTGTGTGTGCTGTATACATACCTCTACGTTGTAGCAACTGCCGACTGTACATCCCAATTGGGGCACTCGGCAAGTGGCTTAAGTACTCAAGCAAGCACTCCAATTGATTTGTTGATAAGAAACGACTGGCTTGGCAAGCGATAACAAGCTAATTAGTAATGGGACATACCCACAAAATACTAAACATCGTCAATTTCCTAATATTTTCAGATTTCACTCCAGATTTTGAGTTTAGTCCATGTGATCCGATCCTCAAAACTCAAATTATATTTCGATTATTTACTTTAATTAGCCTGTGAGAGTAGATCGTGGAAAATCACGTCATATAATGTATGAAATCTGTCCATGTTCCTAATTTGAAAACTACAGCACTTACAAAAGCAGTGTATACAGCGATTCTTCGGAATGAAGATTAGGCATTGGATGATATCAAAGAGGAAAGTGAAAAAAAAAAACATTTTGAGTGCTATATCATTAATAAACCATTGCGGCCTGTTCCGATTCAAAGCGTTGTTGAGCAGGCCGAACAAAATTGCGAATTAATACACCAGCAAGGTAACCAGGAAGTGCCTTAAAACCACATTGAGAGCGGTGACCGAGGGTGCGCCTGATAATGGATATAATTATATAAGGCCGTTAATTATCTTCAAAAGGGGTGTTTTAATTTACCCAAACACCCAATTTTCACTTTTTCATTTCCTTGGAGTGCCTTTAGTATGCACGCAAAGTTTCAGGCTGCTAGATTTCATAGTTTTTGTGTTATGGAGGAGACACACTGATGCACACACACACACACGCACGCACGCACGCACGCACGCACGCACGCACACACACACACACACACACACACACACACACACACACACACACACACACTGATATCTAGCCATATAGATTGCATCAAAATTAGCCTGTGGTACCTCCAATTCTTTCATAAAACATCTTGATTTAGTTTTGTGCACCATTCCAATTAAGTGATGAATATGTCGGTGTCATGTGTGGGAGGGTTGGGTTGTACAACAATGTTTGCCATTATTATCGGAAAACTTTCAGTTTTTTTATTGGAAGTTACTTTTACAATGTAACTGTTTAAACAAAACAAAAACGAAAGTTGTATGAAAACCAAGCTTTCACATTCTCTTGCTCGATGCTTTTCAGTATCATGTAGATTGATTGTGTATGTACCCACTTTAATTACCGAGATTAGAAGGGTGAGGGTTGGATGTTTTATGGCTCTGCGTGTATTTATGTGTTTGGACTACTACTACTTCGACTACTTTACTGGTGGAGTGAAATGCAAGCACTGATTTGCAGATAATCACGCTCGGTTCTTGAACGAAACTTAAACATTCTTTTTTTTTTTGGAGTCTATACATTATAAAGTATCAAAAACAAAAAAAATCCGTTAATCTTGACTCAAAATTTGACCAACCACTTGTAGCATCCATTACTTTAATTTGTTAAAATGATGTTCATAGAAGCATGATAGTGATGTTGGTTAAGCATTATTTTAGTTCAAATCTATCGCGGAAGGCTCCCAGTCGACACACTAAACTGAAAAAAACCATGAACGTAAATCGAGTTTATGGAACTTATAATAACATTATATTTGTCATATAATCATACCTTCAAACAGCTCAATGTGATGCAGTTTACATGAGTGGTTTTCTACATCTGCACTATGATTTTCGTTGTGTGCTGCTGTGCTGCTCAGTTATGCTGTGAAAGAAAATGACTCCTGGATGAAGCATTCAGCCAATGCATGTTGATGTGGTGAAAATTATTGTGAATTGATCCCAGCTCGATTCCTCATCTGTGGAAATTTAAACTGCCACTAAGGTAGTTAGCTTGAGGTCAGCTTTACAACAATCAGGTACGGCATTGCAGATAAATAATTTTAGCTCACCTGGAACATAGTTCCACGGAGCTTATGGGATGGCGTGTCTTCCGTCCATCCGTCCATCCGCCCGTCCGTCCACAAACACTTTCAACTTCTTCTTTGAAACTACACATACGATTTCAATGAAATTTGACCACAACCGACATCACTCGTGATGTACCAAAGTTTGTTCACACTATTTGGAGATTCGGGGTCTTGGGGGGGGGGGGTTTACCGGGTTGGGGGGTTGCTCCACAAAATAGGTATTTGCTATAACATTGGTTCATTGGTACATTTTACTGATTCCGTCCCACGTTGATTTCCTCCTCAGTATCATTATTCTACCAGGTGAGTGCCCATAGGTATTGCCCCTATTTTTGTGACTGTGGGTCTGACCCAATCTGTGAATTTCCCAACCTACATCTCTGGTGACAGCACATCCTCCCTTCTGTACCTGGTAATGACAAACTTCCCATGGAACCTCTTCTGTACCTCATCTGCCCCTCTTGACTCATCTATACATGGTATTGTCAAAGTCCATATTCTCTGGCTTATAGAGAATGGCTGAAACACCACAGAATCTGGCAGTTAGCACAGGCCAACTGACAAAGCCTAAAATCTGCTGTCTCCAAAAAGGATTGGGCCACCATCTCCACAGCATCTGATATTAATTTCACCAGGAAATCTTCCATAATAATAAGTGTGTGTGTGTGTGTGTGTGTGTGTGTGTGTGTGTGTGTGTGTGTGTCCGTCCATGCGTGAGTGCGTGTATGTGTCTCCTCCATAACTTCAAAACCATGAAAACTAGCAGGCCGAAACTTTGCATGCAGACTAAGGGAACTCCAAGGGAGTGCATGAATGAAAATTGGATGTTTGAGTAAATTTAACACCCCTTTGAAGATAATTAACAGCTTACCTCCATGAAAGGCTTATCCTTGGTCAGCCCGACTTCACCTCGCAGGGGTCTTAGCCACCATTTTGATTTGTCCGAGTCAAACATGCCTTGCCTTGAAACCATGATCTACTCTCACGGACTAATTAAAGTATATAATCAAAATATTATTTCAAATTTGAGAATCAGATTTGGTGGACTTTATAAGTGTCGAAATATGCAGTGAAATCTGAAAATTGTAACAAATTAGCAATTTTTATAACTTTAGTGTATTTATTTAAGCAAAGCAGTAAACATAACTTTTTCTACTGTTCAGACGATTATATTGAGTGAAGAAAAGATTGAGGAATGTCCAGAAAGTGGAAGTCCATTGAGTACAACAAAAAAAAATTAAGAAGCAGGATTGCCGTGCTCTACTAGCTGCTTTTGCAAGCCATGGTGATGCAGTCCACAGGGGTCTTCGTTCCTTTTTCGGCAATTGCTTACACAGTTTTCTTTTACACCTTTTTGTGCGATCTGCTTGCATTACCGAATATTTTTGAAAATATCGATATATACCTATAATAGTAATGATTAAAACTTCCACGATCAAATCAAATGGAGTGATCCAAACTCCACCATGTTGGTTTGAGCTGTCGTGGCCCATCCTTCATGGTTTTGGCATTTTCGGGCTTTTCATGGTGGGTATTTGATAAAATACCAGTCCTTTACCTTTGTAAGATTCTTTGGAATGTTGTGAGGAGGAGTATGATGGTGCTGTTTCGGGTGTTGTTCTTATGGCCAAAGCTGCTGAGACTATTGCTACGACTACTACTGCTACTACAGCTGATGATGTTTGTATGACTACTGTGAAGTCTACCAGTGCTGTTGTGACTTCTGTGGGTGCTGCTGATGTTGATTTGGATGAAGATTATTCTCTGCTTTTGGAACACTCTACATGGTATTGTCAAAGTCCATAGTCTCTGGCTGTTATAATAACATTATATGTATTATATTTGTAACAAATCACCAACTGATAGCAGCTCAGAAGTTGATGAGATGTTGGAGGAACAAGTTGCACATGTTATGGATCTTCTAGTTCCATTCCTGGGTTCCGTAGGGGGCCATTGTCATCTTCTATTGATGGGTCTGTACTGAAAGCTGATGCTGGCACTTCGTCAGCTTCTACACCTCCTAAAATGGGGAGTGATTAGGTCCAGTCAGATGCTCTAGAGTCTCGAGAGGCATTCTATGGTTGTTACTGCACCCACTTCGTGTTTGGTAGGAGCCAGGGATGAGTTGGCAGTAGCACATATTCCCAGCCTGCCTGGTAATCAGCAGCATGGGGTACCTCATCACTCTATCCCTTAAAATAGACCTGGGTCCATTGCGGGTGCACCAAACTAGCGTCGGATGAATGCGGCCGTGATCATTACAGAGATGACACGGGTGCAGCGTCGGAATGTTGTGTCCACATTAAGGTGTATGAGGATTTTACAATGGATCATCACTCCTTTAGCAAACTCATCATCCAAGGAGCATTTGGTTTTGGAGTTTCCCAATTGGCTACAATTTTCGTTTTACCTGGTGGTAGGATATTTGAAATTATTTTCACTAACTACCCTTGTGTGCTCCAATTTTGAGAGCATTACAATTACATTGGGAGAAAAGGAAGAATACACAACTGTTGAATCATCTTTCAGTGGTGGCATTGCCAGAAAGGGTGTGGTTAGTATTACAATTCAACTGTACTGTGAGATCATGAAAAACGACGACTTATCACATGGTTGAGTTGCTTTTGTAAGGTGTGAGGCCGGGTGGTGAATGCGTTGGATGCTGACTGCATCAAGACTGGAGGAAGAACCGTGCAGGTGCAATTAGAAGCTGATCACATGTCACCTGGTGGTTTTAAGCATCTTAAAGGCAAAATCAATATCAGGCTGTTTTGTGGATTTATATATTATTCAGGACAGATGAAATAGTGCAACCGTTGTGGTAGTACAGATCACATGGCATGGGCATGCAGCACCCCCAAAGTGTCATCGGTGTGGTTCCTCTGAGTCTCTGGGGAAAGTGTGTGCACAGTGTCTGGAATGTAATCTTTGCGGAACCTCAGAGCACCTCTGTCATTTTTGTCAAGAGTTCTATGTGAATCGAATTAAGAAAACACTTGAGTTTCTTCGGAGTTCTGCAAGTGAAAGAGATTTACTCACGGTCAATTTGTCCATCAGGTGGGGGGTTGGGGTCATTGAGTGCTTGTGAGGCTGCAACTTCAGGTGTTGTTTTACCTGTTTCACTTAAGGTCTCACATGCTACCCCAGCCATGGGGTCTAAAGCTGAGGCTGGGCCTCAACCGGCATCGAGGGTGCCATTTCAGGGATGCAAATCCTTTGGGCTCAGGTGTTCTGATTAGGGCGATGGAGGAAAAGATGATGAGGACAAAATGGAGGAAAGCAAGGTCTGGTATGGGGGTCTATTACAAAGAGTAATGTGGTTGGAGAGGGAGGATGTCAAGCCCATGACTCAGCACTGATGGCAAGTGCAACAGGTCAGATATGGCAGCATGTGCCGGAGCAGTGTGTTGCTGCATCCACTTTCCGCTGTTACTCCAGGGGCCTCCGTCTGGCTATCCACCAGGCAGATGCCTGGCCTATCAGCATCTCCTTGAGATGCTGATCAACCTGCTGCAACCACAAGGCATGTGGTCAGCCCATTGGCTTCCTACCCTCATGAGGCTTCCTCACTGAGAGAATCTGGTGAGCAGGATCAGCATGAGGTAAACGAGCCACATGTCCATACAGCCGCAGCTGACACTCATGGACTATGCAGGTAACAAATCTCATTGGCATCTCTCTCAGTAATCGCTCGTTGGACACAAAGTCCCACCAGTGATAGCCAAGGATTCTCCAAAGAGACCTTGTACCAAAGGAATTAAGTCTCTGTCTCATATCCACAGTCAGAGTCCAAATCTCACATCTGTAGGGCAAGACGGGAAGCACCAAGGACCTGAAGACTCGGACTTTCATCCTCCCGCACAGGTACAGGCAGTGCCACACCCCATGATCCATTGAATCCATGACTCCCCAGGCCTGACACAGATGCCTATTGACCTCTGGCTCACAGCCAGCAGAGACATGAATATCACTGCCAAGGTAAGTGAATCTCTCCATGACCTCAACATCCTCACCACAAACAGGTACAGACAGGACAGCAGCATCCAAGATCTCATTGAAAGCCTGCATCTTAGTTTTGACCCAGGAAACCCATAATCCCAGTGGCTCAGACTCCTCATTCAGCACCTCGACGGCAGTAGATGATAAATGGGGTTTCTGGGACACCCATTCAAATGAATAGGGGGAAGGGAAAAAACTTTCTGACCCAGGTGCCAAAAGCTCAAAATAGGAGACTCATTTTCACCCCGCCTATCCCCTTCCCTCCAAGCCCCACAAGCTCAAAATAGGAGACTCATTTTCCCCCCACCTATCCTCTTCCTTCCCATACAAGAAAATGTAAAATTGAGACGATGAAAGATTGAGACTTACTGATTGAAGCACTTCTTCCCTTTCATATTTTCATTCCACTCAAAGAGCAAACCAACGAATATTTGTCCATGTTCTACTTTAGGGAATAATTTAATTTTCTTAAAATTTTCATTTCCATCGAGTATATTCACAAAGAATAACTTGGAACTTGGTTTTTGGTTTAAGTGTCTTTGTTGTGCAGAAATGAAATGATAAACTTCTCTTAATGCTTTTATTTGACCACCTCCTGAGCCACATATCATTTTGAGATTGTAGTAAATTGTTTTTCCATTGTTCAATTGATAACCATCAAAGTTTTCAGTCCATTCAAGGATTTTTTTTTTTTTGCATCCTCCAATTTATTTGTAATTAAATTAATCCGCTTATTTGTTTATCTACTTTTACCCCGGTTATTTCTTCAATAAGACTTATTTGATATTTCTCACATTATTTGTTTCCCATTTAAATACCAAGGCTGATTACATCTCCACTCTTTGGTTTGGTTATTGCCTGGTTCTATCATTTATATACCAGTAAAAAGACTGCGGTTGCCTGTTTGAATTCCCAACCCAATATCTTAACACTTATACCTATAACCAAAAGGGAGACTATTTATTCCATTCTCTAAAATATATCTTTTATCATCAAAAGCTCCGAATGCTTTCTTATTTATCTCTTTTGTATATAATTGATGTTTATAACTTCTTATTGTATTCATTTTTCTGCACTCTCCCTTCTTTAAGGTTAAACAGTTGTAATAATGTTTAAAGTTTATTGTTTCCTTGAATATATTTTTCTTTATTCCCTTGAGCTTCTTATCACACCTTTCAATGTTATTATTATCAATATACGTGAAAGCATAAGACTTTGATCTCAATCCTATAAATTCACTCATGACCTTCCCACTCAATTCATCTTTAAACTTACCAATAACCTTTTTATTCTTTGATGAAAACAACACATCACCTGACTTTAATTACTTGTATCATATATATATATATATATATATATATATATATATATATATATATATATCCGGGCGTAGTGGCGTGCGCCTGTAATCCGGCGACTCGGAGGCTTGGGTTGTAGGATCGCTTGAGGACGGGGGCTCTGCAATGGGCAGGGTGTAAAGCAGCCCGGAATCATGGCGAAACCCAAATCCTGATCCCTGTGTCGTAAGAGGCGACCAGGGTTGCGTCAGGAAGGGCATCCGGCGTAAAACCTGTGCCAAATCAGTATGCGGATCATAACGGATGATCCACTGTGGCGACCCCTAACGGGAGCAGCCAAAAGATGAACATATATATATATATATATATATATATATATATATATATATATATATATATATATATATATCCTCATATACATCACTTGTCTTAATTTCTAATATAAAACTATCTGCATCCATATATAACAATGACACATTATCCTTATACTTTGATTTTAAATTATTACAGTAAAAGTCATATATTAACGACTTTGACAAGTCAAGAATTGTTGTTCCTATATAAATAGGTTTATCCATTTCAATGCTGTCTTTTTTTCAAATGAATAGCACAAAAGTTCTCTGAAAACACCTCCGATCGTTCAAAACTTTGTCTATTAATTAACTTTGAACCCTATTTCCAACATGTAGCAAGTCTTATGTTTTGTCGATTCCTAACATTTTCCATAGTCTTTCCAAATACAGCATTATTCAATAATTTATAAAAGTCCTTCTCAAAATCAGTTTTTGCTTATGTTCTCCTTTTTTGTATTAAAATGAATATACTTGTTTAACTAATGACTTTGTTTAAATTTAAAAATCCTATGAATTTTCCTCATTCTCAACCCAGCAGATAAATATTGTCTCAAGTTCCTTTGATGCAAAACATAACTTTCTTTATCATTTAATGTCGTTAGTAGTTTTTCTGTAGATATACCTTTTAAACTAAATGACTGTTGGTGATCATTTAACCATTATTTTCTTGGACTTTCTTTATCAGGGGCATAAGGTTGGTCTTTCTGTTTGGTATGAAGTTATTCTGGATATTTTAAATCAACCTCAAAATAATATCCAACTTCAGCTTCATCCAATTCTTTTTGAGAGGAGACAACAGTCTTGTAAAACTTTTTCATAATGTTTTTCTTTCACCCATTTAAGTTTTCCATAAGGTAAAGATTGAGACATAGCCCACCCATACAAATTGTTAGCATCATAATACATCAGGTAAGAGTTGTACTCATTCTTATTATAATCAGGAAGATATTTGATATTTGCTTTAGCATATCTCTTGGAACATACTTGAGATATCGCTCCTCTTTTAGCCTTCTCTATTATTAAAAGCATATCTATATTGCTGATTAATTCCAAATTCTGTTTTGTCATTTTGTAACATAGCACTCCAAGTCAAACCCGGGGCTGTGTAATAGTGAGCGGGGTCTAATCCATAAGAATTTTATTATGACAGACTGTTCGAAAAGTTTCAAACACATCAGCCAATAACAATACATCAGTTTTAAGATACAAATAATGAGTTCAAAGTTGGTGATATAGTAAGAATATACAGGTGGAAATCTCATTTTGAAAATGGTTATACCAAGCGATGGACAAATGAACTTTTTAAAATTGTTGATGTCGTCGGTACAGTTCCTTGGAAGTGCAAATTATGTGATTTAAAGGGGGAAGAGATTTTAGGTTCATTTTATTCACAAGAATTACAAAAGACAAAGATAAATTTTAAATTTTTTTTAACTCCGCCCCTTTTTTAATCTGCCCACACAAGCCCCACCCATACAAACCCCCCACACAAAAGCCACATCCACACAAGCCCCACTCATGCAAACCCCACCCATGCAAACCCCACCCATGCAAACCCCACCCATGCAAACCCCACCCACGCAAACCTCACCCACGCAAACCTCACCCACGCAAGCCTCACCCACGCAAACCCCACGCACGCAAGCCCCACACACGCAAACCCCACCCACGCAAACCCCACCCACGCAAACCCCACCCACGCAAACCCCACCCACGCAAACCCCTCCCACGCAAACCCCACCCACGCAAACCCCACCCACATAAGCCACATCCACATCCATCATATCCACATAATTAATGATTAGTTTATTAGTTCCCCCCCCACACACAACATGTTTATTTAATTTAAAAAATTGCTCCACCCACACAAACCACATCCACACAAACCCCACCCACACAAGCCACACCCACACAAGACCCACCCACCCACACAAGCCCCACCCACCCACACAAGCCCCACCCACCAACACAAGCTCCACCCACACAAGCCCCACCCCCCTGTGCACCCCCACCTTTGACCTTTCCCCACACACACATGGGGAGGGGAGAGGGATGAGGGGGGGGTCGTTGGGGAGTGCACCTACCCCCCCAACTCGAGTCTCTTTATAGAGAGAGTAGCGACATAGAGGGTCCAGAAAAATCTAGTCATGTGATTGCATGGAGCCATTTTGAGTCCATCGCGGACAGGATCGGATGCATATCGGTCAGCGTTTTAACATTCCCGCTGTACGCAGCGTTCTCATTCGTGTTTTACATTTATTTTACGACAAAATGACAGGTTGTTGCGCCTTTGGGTGCACAAATAGAACGGAGAAGGGATTCAAGATGTATAGATTTCGATCAGATCCTAAAAGACGAAAAATCTGGGAGAACAGAGTCATTCGTGTTGGGTGGAAAGCAACTTCTTCGTCAGTTCTCTGCCAGGTCAGAGTGATGGTGGTAATGGTCCCATATGCATATATTTGTGTGCTGTGAGTGAGACTGGCCTTTGCTTTGGCTTTCCAGGCTTGTTATCCATTGCTCGTGGATAAATTAGAACTTTAAGGGGAAGGCATCTTTATTTAAAATTAAGTTTGAGTTAGAGTCTTCAAGCTAGATCAATTAATATAGGGTCTAGATCATGTCTCCAAAGTCAGACAGACTCAAAGTCAAAGTCAAACTAAAGTCAAAACAAAGACTAATGAACGGAGCACGGATCCGGGCTAACTCGGCCCACGGGCTAACACGGCCCACTCTTCAAAGGCAGGGTTAGGGTCAACACTAACCCTAATTCTGACCCTAACCCTAACCCAACCCTAAACCTAAATCTAACCATAACCCTAAACCCTAACCCGAGCTTTTAAGAAGAGGTTATACCAAAGATTTAAAATCTATTGGTGTGGGTGTAGACTGCCAGATCTCAGGATACTAAACAGGTCGACACCCCATTGAAGCATAGAAGGGAGCCCATCTAACTTCTGAGTGTAGAATAGTCAGGACTGGCTTTTACCTTCGGCTTATGTTATCAACATCATTTCGAAACTTTCTGTCCACTAAAGCCGAAGGTAAAAGCCAGTCTCAACCATTCTACAGTCAGAATGTAGATAGGCTCCCTTATATGCTTCTATGGGGTGGTCGACCTGTTTAGTATCCTGAGATCTGGCAGTCTACACCCACACCAATAAATTTTAAATCTTTGGTATAACCTCTTCCGAGTTAGATCCTCCCTTTATATTCACACTCTTTTCTCAACTCGCTGTCTGAGCAGCTCTTTTCAGAGCTATTCCGAAAGAATAACCCAACAGTCCTTTTCAGGACTACACACATGGTGTACCGAGAAAACGCATCGTATATAAGTTAGACCCTATTTAGTATTTTGTTGAAGTTGAACTGCTTTTTTTTTCCAAGAACAACACATGCCATGGATGGTCTGGGTCAAGGATTAGACTAAGTGATGTAGGAACATGAAATCTTTCATGAGAACACTGGGATTGGAAGAATTGTGTTTGTGTGTGTGACTTTCAATTTATAATTTGTATGTGTGTGCATTAGTACATGCGTGTGTGTATGTGTGTGTGTGTGTGTGTGTGTGTGATTGTAAATATGTATTAGAGAGTGTGTGTGTGTGTGTGTGTGTGTGTGTGTGTGTGTGTGTGTGTGTGTGTGTGTGTGTGTGTGTGTGTGTGTGTGTGTGTGTGTGTGTGTGAATGAGGGGGCCGGGTGGGGTGGGCTAATCTATTTGTGGTGGGATTAATATATGATCGGCAACATGCAGCAAAGTTTAGATTAATAATTTAAATATGAAAATTTAACAAACACAAATATATACCCACACACGATAAACAAGGTCAAACAACTGCAGAAATACAAAGATAACTCTTAACATTGTATTGTACATGTATAAGCAGGGGGTGAGAGTTCGAGTCTTGCTCTCGCCTCCCTGAAATTAAAATGAGGCTGAAATAAGCAGCACGTGCACTTGTCGAGTTCATTCCTTTTTTTTCATGGTTCTAAATGTTTGTGACTGTTAAATCACAACCAGCTCTGTGAATTTCTTCTTTATCATATATGGCTCTTAGTTGTCATAAATCTTCTATTTTGTCATCTTCACATAATTTGTTCATTATCAACATGGAAAAGACCATTCCCATCTCTCATACATGGAGAACATAATGGAATACACGGTTCAATGCACTAGTGCCATACGGCGGCTCTGCACGTGCACCGCACTGAATGGACTCAAAATGGCATCAAATCGTTAGTTGTCGCTACTCTCTCTATAAAGGGACTCTACCCCCAACCCCCTCCCCCACTCCCTCTTTTACATCTCCTTTATTCTTTTTTTGTAATTTAAAATCACATAATTATATGGAAAACATATGTAATAAAACAAGATTACAAACATTGAACAAAATCTTCTTTCACAGCAGTCTGATGGCTTGTGATTTTGAAACTCGGTCAACATATTCTGTTCAAAACAAAGAGGGAAGAACAATTAGGGTATATAAAGATGATTATATTATGACAAGCCGGTAGGCGACATGGCTGCTCGCTCTAGATGGAAAGCTGGCCGACGCGACTAGCCGATATTCATGTACTATACATGCTATCAATCAATTTAGCACAATAAATATGATTATCACAGCCCTCTTAGTTTGCGCCCAGAAACCCGCCTTGTGAAATTTCAGGCATGTTTCCAAAGAGACTCTAACAAATGTCAGCCCTGGTAATTCCATTTATCTATTCGCTAAAGTTTTTATTTTTTTATATGATGCTGTAAGAGATTCTCCTTGGGCACAAAAAAACAGGTCCCTCGGAGGTCCAGTTTCAGAGGTATTGATTTTTTTGTACAGTCCACAATAAGTGTACGATGTACGATAAAGTATTTTAGCTGTTGCTAAGCAACGGAGGTGTGCATAGCAACCATTCATTTTTGTGAACATGCTAGCCACATTGTACACATTTCACCCAAGTTTCATCAAAATCAGACTCTTTCTCTGAGAGATATTCACAATTAACCGTTTCTGAAATGTTTGACATGTACTCGCCCAAAACCTATCTCCTCCGACAAATATTTTTTGTTAGGGCTGCAAATTGGCATGAAGGGAGCTAGATAGATTGCGCACAGAACTCTAAGCTTAGATTTTTCGTTTTTTTTTTGATTTTTTTCGATTTTTTTGACCACTTTAAAGGGCCATTGCTATGCCGTTGCTTGGGCCCGGGGTCCCATATTCGAAAGCACACGCTTCCCAGAAATATTGGTCCTACCTACCAAATTTCATTGGAATCAGTTGAGTGGTTTAGCTCCTAGGCTTGACCAAAGTTTTGCGGACAGACAGACAGATGGAAATGTCCAGAATAAGGGTGCTCTAAGAGCAGCCAATAATGAGTCAACACTCTCAAGAGAGATAGAGACAGACGGAGAGAGAGACATACACATACACATACACATATATACGCACACACAGAGATGCACACAGGGATAATTTCTCACCTTTGACTCGACTCATTCAAGGTCAGAGGACTTCTTTCCAGCCAACAAAAATGTCATTCAATTCTCTTCTGAACGATTGAATGTCTTTAAGGAAGTCATTCATTTTTTGCCATTCCTCGTGATATGCAAACGTCTCATGTTCCAGATCAGTTATCAACAATGTTCTTATTGGGGACAACCTGTTCGAAAAAGACATACAATAATTATTGGTTGCATAGTGATTTTTTTCTGTATAAAACAACAAATAATGAATTGGGTTGAGGATCTCACCTGTCATCTTGTGAAAACGATTGATCTGCTTCTAAATACTCCATGCTCTGAATAAAACATACGAAGTTCAGTTGGCGTTTGGTAATAAATAGCACAAGTTGATGACATCATGGGAGATTACACAACAATGGGGTTTTCAGGGTGTGTCCCATAAAGGAAATGACTGGGATTTTTTTGGCTTGGTTCAGGTGTGAGGGCTGAAATAGAGATTTTATCTTTTCTTTTATATAAAACTTACGTTTAAAATATATTCTTTTTATTAAAAAGTTGTTTTTGCTTGCTTTTAGCTAAACTTTGTTCTGTTAGTGTTCTGATGATTTAAGATATAACCATGAGAGACATGGGCACAGAATACTTCCTCATTTTCAAGGCACGACTGTGCTCTTAAAGGCACTTTCCAATTTTACAGAACCGAAGGAGGGATAGTGAACTTCCCTTTCTTTCGTGCTTGAAGAGATAAAGTAAATATACTCAATGGAAATTAATGTTAAAAGAAAACTAAATGAGTCTCAATTTTGCATTTGCTTGTATGGGAGCGAAGGGGATAGGTGGGGAGAAAATGAGTCTCCTCTTTTGAGCTTTTGGGGCTTGGGTCAGAATGTTTTTCCCTTTTCCACATTCATTTGAATGGGCATCCCAGAAACCCCATTTATCATCCACTGAGGGCCCTCAAAAGGATAACCAAAGTCTCTGCAAAGATGACTGCATCATCTGTGAAATCAAGGTCAGCGAGTAAATAATGATAATGAGAGAGTTCATTGAACACCTTACCCCACACCATCTTGAGATAAAGGATATGGGAGATGGCTTTTCGACTCTTCGTTTGAGTTTCTGAGCACGATCTATATTTTTTTTGTCTGCATCTCGATATTCCCCAAGAATGAGAACGCGAGTGGTAAATTTGATTGTTTGTGATGGCGTAAAATGGTGTAATTTTTCCCCAAGTGCAGTGCTGATAAACAGGAGGTTTTTTTGGAAGTGCAGACAAAGTGATTTGTGTTCTTCAGTGTTCAAGCATAAGCCCAGGAGTAATAGGATTAGACCCAGAAAAAATTTATAACAAGCTGAAACGTTCAGGAAATGTTCAGAAAACTGTCAGGAATAACATAGTAAAAGTCCCCAAGAATCTCCCTTGTGGCTTTTGAGAAATTCAAGATGGCGTCCAAGATGGCCGCCGGCTTGAGATTTTCTCATATTTCAGGCTTAAAACATCATGAAAATGCAAATAATGAGTCTAAATACATGTTTTTTGGGGCAGGGAATTCAATTTCAACAATATTTTGAAGATTTAATGAAATCTTTATGCAGTTATACGTAGGTCTAAACCGATTACTCCTGGGCTATGAACAATTTTCACCATATCTGTGGTAATACTATAGAAACCTTAAAAAATAGAGTAAAATAAGAATATTCATGTATTGTATTAAATATATTAACAAAAAACAATTAACAAAACAATTACAAATGTTAAAACTCGTGAAACATATTTACAACATGAGACATGTTCACCCTCAGTCATCATCCTCATCATCAGTTTCTGGAGAAACAGGAGCTGATCCTTCAGTTTCTCCCTCAGCATCCAGCAAGGATGGCATTGGTGCTGCATTGTTGCAGGTTTGACCAGTGCACTTTGTACACAGGGCAGAGCAGTGCACCCCCATCTTCCTGCAGCCACAAGAGATCATGTTGAGCAGAGTGTCTGGAGCAATGGGACGGTCCGTGTCAACTGGTGTCAGGATGTCCTCCAGTTTCCATCCCCATGCTGTTGGCTGCAAGGGCCTCCCCATCCATTCCTGAATAGTGAGATATGTTCTGAAGGAATGTTGCTTGGCTGCAGCACTTGTTGGAGGCAAAGTTGCCAACTGGAACGTTGAGGAAAGTGACTTTCTGATGATTGTCTTGTTGTAGGCAATGTAGCGGAACTCGTCCAGTGATGCACAACTGGATGCACCATCGAGCTTCAGGAGGAAGCTTTCACCTGCTTCTTGTACTTGCTGATAAGTGCTCTTTGCGTTGATGAATGTGTTGAGTAGGTTATACTCCTTATTGTTATGCACCAGATTGAATGCCTTGCGCTTCCCTTAGCGATACAGAGCAAACACGGTGTCGCATCCAGTTATGGCATGCAGCACCATCAGATATTTACTTGTGTCACCAATGCTTGCTTGAATGTCGTGAACTCTGTAGAGTGTGTTGTGGGGTTCTTGCAGCATAACATATACAGGTCCGTGTTTCTGGTTGCTAGAGTCACCAGCATTACCAGCAGGCAGTGTCAGCTCCGACAACAACCACTGGTTTGCCAGGCGCTGCCAAAGACAGAGCAGTTGACACAATCAAGGCATCTGCATCAGCTTGCACCTGCTTCACCTGGATGCCTGCTTGATTCAGCAAGCCACTGAGCATCTCTATGAGATGCTCCTTGTTGTGGTTATTTGCCAGAAATGCTGCCTGAGTAGTAGTGGTTTGCATGTTCTGGTCAAATAGGATGTCACCGGATGTTGACTTCTTTGCCCTGTGTAGTTGCTCTGCTGCCTTGGTGGAGACGGTTCTGTAGCCATCGAACACAGTAGTAGTGCCAACCCCATAGTGCTTCAGGATGTAGGCAATGTAGCACTGGCACACACCTCCATAGGTTGATGGCTGTGGCCAGACTACTGACTGCAACAGATGGCCTCCATCTATGACAAACTGGCAGTTGTTTGGAATGTCGGGTTGTACAGGGGCAAATGACTTGAGGAGAGTACCTAGGGCACTCTTGGTTGGTTTCCACATGGCACCATCATAAAACGGGGATGGAGGTTGAGGAGCCAGCTCGTATGACATGAACTGCTTCATGTCAGAACTTGTCTTGAGGACACAAGTGATCCTGATGAAGAAGAGAGTGGGATTCACCTCTGTGTTTTGCCCCCTGACGTTGATGCTGTTCTTATCTCCCATGGTCTTGACTTTGTCACTGCGATGCAGGGTGATCTCTGTGAACTGCTTCCCTCTTATTTTCGATGCTGCAGCTTGACCAATCTGCATGGCATTGTCACAGTTGACAGATGTGCCAGCTAAAACACCAGTGGAAATAGACACAAGGCGATCAGGCTGGTAACCTGCAAATGGTGGATGTGCCTGCAGCCACTGGAGGAAGACATCGTAGTCTTTCTTGTCTGTAGACTGAGTGGATGAACGAAGATCTTTGTGTTGTTCAGAGGTAGCAGTGTGCACACCAGTGAACTTCTCCAAAGCATCGCACAAAGGAACACAGTGAGGCAGTGCATGCACCCATTTGGTTAAGGTGCTGTCTGTTATCCCTCTACCATGTGTCATCCCTCCACTGGTTTTCAGCATCCTCATCAGGAACTGCTCGATTGTCTGGTCGGAGAAGTTGCCAGTTCAGAACTCATTGGCTCGGCGGATGGTGAAATACCCCCTTTGCAGAGAACAACATGTACTCCTCTGGTGGCATGACTTGTGCAATGGGGTTCATCTGCTGCAAGTACAGTCTGCCAGACTTGGCATACGGTAGATGACCTGCTGCATGGAAATGCGGGATCATCTCCTGCACACAGTGAAGATGAAGTTTCCAGTTGCCAGTCCTCTCAGCTCTGATGAAGTTGAGCATGAGCAACACCTGGTGGATGTACTGCACCCATAACTTCCCCGTTCTGCTCTGTGTGGCAGCTTGATCTAGGTGGTGAGTGAGAAACTGTTGAAACTCTTGCAGACTTTCATCTTCATCTATATCAGCAGCATCTTCATCTTAGTCCACTGTGTCCTAGTACAGACTGACCAGATGTTCCTTGTTAGTCTGGCTCTCCCAGTCTGACTTGTCTAGCAGTACATAGATGAGGGCCAGCAAGGTCAGAATGTGGGCATGACCTGTGAGCATATGCACCACTGAACCTTTGGCATACACTCGTTCCCACAGGTTTTCCAACCCGCTCCCTGTCATGATCTTCCCAATACTGCTTAGGTAGGACATCAGCAGGTGGAAGCCACCAAGTCGCACCACCACTTTGTCAAAGTCTCTGGAGGCAGCAACAATTTCAGAAGTCTTTTCATACAGAGGCTGATCAAATGTTACTGGGCAGATGTTGAGGTTGTGCTTGTCACTTTGTGCCTGTGCAAAGCACAGTGCAGTGTAGATAGTGCTGGGGTTGCTTGGCTCCAGATTGATGAATGGGAGAGTCTCAATTCTGGAGGTTTGGAACTCATCACTTTTCAGAACAGTTTTAATGAAGCCACTCCAAGGCAGACACAGTGTTAGTTCAACATGTACCCAAGCATCCAAATGGAATCAAGAGCTGATGCTTGCAGTCTGCGAGTGTTGGAGATCTGCAGAGGCTCTACTGTAACTGACTGCAAAGCAGGAACTGCAGGTTTGCTGTATGTCTTGATGGGTATGTGCCCAAATGTGCCAAATGCTTCAGCTGGGGGTAGTTGCATTGTACGTTTGACAGGAGACTTTTCTACTATTCCGGGTGGTGATACACAAGCTCTGCCACCCATGGCATGGAAAGTGTTGTGCCCAGTTAGTGTAGCAACATTGAAATCTGCATTATCAAATACACACTGGGTGAAACCATTGAGGCCATAGGAGGGCTCACCAGCGGATATGAGGCTGTTTTCAAATCGCTGGACCTCCTTGTAGTCATCTGCAAAACTGATGCCACTGAGGATGTCTATCAGCTCGCGAGAGGCATACTTGCGATGTATGTACACTGCTATGGCAAGTAGCACTGGTGAAATGAAAGATCTTGGTCTGCAGGCAGAAATGACAGAATGAGCAATGGCAGTGCATCGCCGACTCACTACAGCAGCATTTTTGCCCTTTGGGTCCAACAACTTGTGCAAGAAGAGCTTCAGAGACTCAGGAATCATCGAGGAACCATTTTCAGTTTCTTCCAAGGTTGGATATTCACCGAGATCATACACTGACAAACGAATCTAATCACGAATAATTGAAGCTGCCATTTCAATTATCCTTTCATTTTCACAAGCTTTGTCAGCTGCTTGATCTGCCACCCATCTCTCAAAGTATCCGGTGAGCAGATTCACGGACGCTGACTATGCTGGATTTTCCAGGGAGGTTTGTTACAATGATATCATCTTTGTATCGCTCTTTCACTTTCTGTTTGAAGTACTTGAGAGAATAGCCTACCTCACCATTCAAGAATGTTTCCATGTGCTCTATGAGGTCAGAAACGGCATATTGACATTCGCCATTGTCATCTATATATGAACATAGCTCATTGAAAGCTGAAATCCTTTGAACATCAACTGGTTTGCCAACAGGTTTAAACTTTTGTGGGTTAGAAAGAAATTCCTGGGTACTGGCACGATGGTATTTTGCCTCTGCGGCAACCAAATCAATGTTTGCTTCTATTCTTTTGGTAACCGTCTCTTCCCACTCATCACCCCTCTCTGTTGCCCTTTTCAACACAATGTTTTTGAACTCTATTGTCTCTACATTGCTTGTTAACTTTCTGCGTTTGGTTTCAAGTCTGCTGCTAGTAATCAGTACTTCAGAGCAGAAAAGGCAGTGTGTAGTGATGTCAAACAAAGGAGTTCTGGACCGCAGGGTGGGTTGTTCAAATTCCTCATCTGCCGCTGATTTCTCAGACTTTCTCGTCTCAGATCTGATGGATGATTCCCGGGTGTAGGCTTTTCTACAGGCAATGTGAAGTGTCAGTGACTCCTGTATCTGTAGAACTTCATGAAGACCATCCTGTCTCTCAAGGCTTGCAGCTACTAGAGTTGTCCTTCCTTTGGGTCCAACTTGCACAAAATCCTTGATGCATAAGTCCTTACAAATGATGCATGACTCCATCTCCTGCTCTGAAAAGAAAACATTGTATTGTGCATGTCAGCCATATTAAATATGTAATAAGTTGATTTTATCTTTAAAATAGCCATAGTAATTGATTCTTTGTAACTTAAAATCTATGTTTTGACTCATTATTTTTAATTCTATGATGATTTCAGCATGAAATATGAGAAAATCTCAAGCTGGCAGCCATCTTGGACGCCATCTTGAATTTCTCAAAAGCCCCAAGGGGCATTCTTGGGCTTTTAGCATGTTATTCCTGACAGTTTTCTGAACATATCCTGAAAGTTTCAGCTTGTTATAAATTTGTTCTGGGTTTGACTCAAATTTGACTTAATACTCCTGGACTACATGTAATTAGACTGAAATAAAAGTTTTAAAGGCTAGAGAACAAAAATGAAAACAAACTTTTTCGGAAGTTGATGTCTTTGACACCACCTTCTATAACATGTTAAATGAGTTATTTGTGCCTGTTAGTTGCGTCCTTTATGATATCCCTAAAAACAGTAACTTTCCTGTTTAGAATTATTTTCAATTTTTTTGACTGCCAGACCAGGCAGACAAAATAATAATAATAAAAAAAGACCTTACTCCTCTGTGTGCATGCATGCTTGGGACAAGATTCTGTGTAATTTGCTAAATTCAGAGCCAAAGTACTCCTTAGCTGTAGTTTAGTGTTCTGATTCAAGTTCTAATTCGTGTTCTACAGTGTTCAAAATGTAATATTCTTTTGAAATTGTCATTCCTCGATCACACACTGCCGTCTGTAGACAGATAGAGTGAAACAATTGCTTAACCTTGTTTTGTTTTGCAGTTTACACCCAGGGTAAAGCTTGGTGTTGGCTTCACGGTTAGGGTGGTGGCTTGGGATACTAGGGTCCTGAGTTCGAGCCCCGTTGGCCACTGAATTAACACGAGCGGGTTGATTCAGCTTATCATCCTTCCGAGGTTGGCGAAATGAGCTCCAGTATACGAGTAATAGTGGCACTGCATCATCGGCATAGCTGTGCCCCAAACCAATGATCTAACCAGCAGCCAAAAAGGCAGCACACGATGGGAACCAGGGGTAAAAACAGGCTCAATACTTTGAATCTGGCTTTAAAGCTATGTAAGTCCCATATCCATACAGCTTCTTTCTTTAAAGGCCGTTGGACAAACACACTTACCTTCTGTGATCAATAACTGGAAGAAGTTCAAACATTTGAAATATTTGGTCTCACCACAAGCCGCAACCTTTCCTGGACAGACATCTCCAAGCTACAGTACCCACTTAAGGCCTGGCATAGAACAAGATGTCTACCAAGTGCAACAAACATTCCAATGTGTTCAATGCTATCAATGATTTACCAATCATTCTTGAGCCAAATAGACTTGATGAAGGTGATGGCATTGAGACCACCTTGAGATAAAAAAATACACATATAATGGAACCTGCAACATGTGATAGAAAGGGTTATTAAAATCAATCTACCAGGGCAAAAAATAAATATAAAAAAATGGAGGAAAACCGAAGCAATATATGAAGAATGCAAAGAATATCAAAAGCAAAAGAATGCTTCCTTTTTTGCTCATGGAGGAGAAACTTATGTGAGAAATAGCCAAATATACTACAGAATCTACTTTAATACAAGCAATGAACATAGAAATAAATAACCCAATGAACCAATGTGCTAAGATTATGAGCAAAAGACGGCTCCTTGTTAAACCCAGTGGTACATATATCGTGGAAAAGCTGCTAAAGTAGGCCGACTATCCTTCCTGATTAATAGCAGCATTATACAACAGAGAGTGATCCTGTCTGACGTGTCAAAAATGTGAGAAGAGTCCTCAACGGTTGTTTTACGCCAGATGCCCTTCCTGATGCAACCCTGGTCGCCTCTTACGACACAGGGATAAGGATTGGGTTTCGCCATGATTCCAGGATGCCCTACACCCTCTCATAACATGGCCCAGCGCAGAGGTCCTGTCCTCAAGCGATCCTCCAACCCAAGCCTCCGAGTAGCCGGATTACAGATGCACGCCACTACGCCCAGTATGTATGTATGTATGTATATGTATATGTATGTATATTATATATGTATGTATATATATATATATATATATATATATATATATATATATATATATATATATATATATATATATATATATATGTGTATGTATATATTATATATATATATATATATATATATATATATATATATATATATATATATACATACATACATACATACATACATATATAATATACATACATACATACTGGGCGTAGTGGCGTGCGTCTGTAATCCGGCTACAAACAAAATTGTTTTAAAAGTGCAGTGCCTCTATTTATAAGCTATACACAAAATATGTGATGCTTTGGGGGGGCATGGATGTTTACCAGAGCGTCACAGATTGAGGAGGGTTTCAAAGCAATGGTCACGTGAGTCATGACATCTTCATGGGCGCAGCAATCCTTGATTTCCCCTTCACCTTGACAGGACATGTCAATTTTGAACAACTTTGCTTTCGGTTGAAGTCATCCAAAAATGGCAGAAGTGCTGTTTAAATCATAAATTTGAAGCTATTAGAGGACATTTCCGGAAAGGAGAAAGCAGGGAGTAAAACAGGAACTTCATAAAATTTGCAGGGCCTCCTTGACATCTGTCAGATGCCACCGATTGGGGAAAAAGGTTATAATTTCAGAATGGAAACTGATTGAAATTTTCAAAATTCTCATTCAAAGAGTCCCATATTTTTTGGTGTGGGGGTCAGGCAAAGTGTTGTAGAGCTTCACAAAAGGGGTGGGGGTGCCATATATCTGCCAAAAGTTACGATCTTATCCATCAGGACCACACTCTGTGCAGAGTGTTAGTGCTGCCTAAGCAGTCTCCTGGGTTATTGGGCACAATCCTGGACAGGTCACCGCTCCAAAAAGGATACTCAAAGGGCTCAATCATCCCAGCAAGCTGGTAGTCATTTTGCTGACCTCAGAAGGATGACAGGCTGAGTTAACCCCAACTGATATTAATTCAACAGCAAAGCAGGACCCTAGGATTCCAAGCCTGCATCCCTAACCATTAAGCCAACAACAAGCATACTATCCAGTGGATAGCCCCGAAGTCAACCATAGGCTGTTTGACACATCAGCAGTGACGTCACCATCTAAAGAAGGTTGAAATGACCAATGAATCGGAAAAAAATAGCAATCACTTATTTTCTTTCTACAGTGCAAAACATTAAAAATAGGAATCTCTTCCAGATATCAAAATATTATACTTATTGCATATTGCAAGCTTCATTTATTAATCATTGCTGATGTTTTAGAATGCATATCTGCACGTTTTCTCCTTGATTTAGTGGAGATGCAGTCAAGCTAATGTCCTACTTACCTGGTGAGTTCAGATGCATTTCTCTGTTCATTGTTTGGACTCTTAGAATTTCATCATAAATCCACTAGATGGTAGTATGAACTAATTTTTGGTTTATCAAATCTTTAGCTCCAGCTGATATTTGCGTTGGAACATATCAGAAGATGTGGAACGTTTTGCCCATCCTAAAATAAGGAATGAATTATAACTGACTTTAAAACGAGCATCGGTACAGTTCTGCTTGGAAACCGTTTATGGTATTCATAGGCAGTAATATGCTTTAAATACATGAAGACGAGGATGCTGAGGATAAAGAAAAATATATTGGCACGAAGTAGCTTCCATCTGCTTTCCATTTCTTTGAGAGCATGTTCCGGGCAATTGAATTTGCGACACTCCAGCCATGTGTTCGACTGAAAAATAGTCAAATCATAACTCTTGCTTGGCACAAATGGGTAAAGCCTGTCGAAGTTGTACATTGCTATTGGAAGGTGTGCACTGATGTGTGGCTGTCTGGGTGTGGGCAGTGAACGAGAGAGAGAAAGAGAGGAGTGAGGCTCATGGATGTGGGATCTCATTCCGGTACAGGCAGCTGAATGGCAGTATGATGGATTGCACCAGGACATAACATCAAAGTTATGTGATGTGCCTTTGTCTTGATCTGAGGTCATATATATATATATATATATATATATATATATATATATATATTGTTCGCCTTTCGGCTGCTCCCGTTAGGGGTTGCCACAGCAGATCATCCGTTATGATCTGCATACTGATTTGGCATAGGTTTTATGCCGGATACCGTCCCTGACGCAACCCTGGTCGCCTCTTACGACACAGGGATAAGGATTGGGTTTCGCCATGATTCCGGGATGCCATACATCCTCTTTTAGCACAGCCCAGCACAGAGCCCCCGTCCTCAAGAGATATATATATATATATATATATATATATATATATATATATATATATATATATATATATATATATATATATATATATATATAGTCCATATTCCACCAACAACACTCTGTCCCTTTCCTTACTCCTCTTCTTTACTCTCAGGCTATGGTCGCTGTTCCTACCACTGCCGACTCTGTTGAATAATTCATCTACACATATTTTATCTGTACCTTTCTTTTTCTTCAACATCTCCGAAATATCTCCTCATAACCACCTCTTTTCTAGTGTATAAAGCCCTGTCTCCTCCAGTCGCTCATAGCTGAGTCTATCTAGGCCTGGAATCAATCTAGTAGCACTGTGCTGAACCCTCTCCATGGAATCTATGTCCTACCTGAGTTGTGGTGACCAAAACTGCGCACAATATTCTTGATGTGGCCTCGCTAAATTCCTGTACATTGTTAACACCACCTCTTTTGATTCATAAATGATCCCCCTCTGAATACAACCTAAAACCCTATTTGTTTTACCTATAGCTGCCTGGCATTGTGATGCCTGCTTACTTCCCATATCTACAATTACTCTCTGAGTACAGTCCCCTACCTTACTACCGTCTTAATTATCCTATTCTTTACAAACTCCACAAGCGTAACCAACAAGAAGCAGAATCTCCAAATTTCTCACATTCTGATACTTGCTGCAAATTATCAATGCGTTCCTTCAACCTCGTAATAACCATCCTCAAGTGGGCGATTTCCTCACACTTCCTGCAATATGAACCCTCTGCTTCCCCTATTGTTGACATAACCCACACTTAGCAACAATTCCATTTTACGAACTCCTCTTCCTTTCTCCTTCAGTCCCTAATTTGTAACCAAGGTTTTTGAATCCCCATACTCTCAAGGCCCCAACTGACAACATTAAACTTAACACGAAGCTTCTTTCAACAAACTAACTCAAATACCGGCTAAAACTGTAATGAACACGAAAAAAATAAGGACAGTTCCACAGGCCCTGACAAGAATCACGATAACAAAATACTGCACGCAAAAAGCTTTAGAAGGACTGGAAGGACAGCTCGCCGCCTCGCCGTCCATGTGCACCAATCCCCAAACCGGAAGTAAGTATGTGTGTGTATATATATATATATATATATATATATATATATATATATATATATATATATATATATCGACATCTCTGATTTTGTCTAGTCGTGATCATCGGCTTTAAATCTCAGTCTGCAAAGGAGCAAGGAGGGGTAGGGAGGTGAGGATGGGAGAGAATGGAGTCGGGGTGGGGGAGTGAGGTAGGAGAGGGATGTGGTAGGAGAGGAGAGGAAGTTCAGTCAGGTCAGGTTCGATCTGTGACCTGCTACAGGTACCATGTAAACCTGTACTAACCTGTTCCATGGTCGGGTTGTCGGCGACTAAACCATCTCCCCCACCAGGTTTTCTGGTGAGGAGGGTGTTTGGATATGGACACCCAGCAGGATTAAAAATAAAACCTGTCAAAGGGCAGAGGAGCTCCTTGTGAGCCAACGGCCATCCATATCTAGTGCCCAACTGTGTCTGCGGACGTCCTCCTGCAGTTGTGTTACTTCTTATTAGGAGGTTGGTGGCAGGATTTGCACTCCGGCCACCGTAAAACCCTTCATTCCGCAAAACGCAAAAACGCAAAAAAATCTGAAAACCCACTCCGTGGGAGTACCTCCTGTGCAGCTTCCCTTCGCAGGGCAGCTCACCGGATGACGGGATTGGGGCAAAGCCTTCGGGACCCCCAATCTTTGATGATAGGAGGGAAACCACGGGGTAACATCCCTGTGTCAGATTGCGGGAGAGTGTGTCGGAGTGGTGCTGAGGTGTCGTCCACCAGACGGCGGTCTCCTTGGGATAACTTGAGGCGGTCCCTTCGGGTGGGTGCCTGGAATGTCCTAACCCTAAGAGAGGATGATCACCTGTCTCTGTTATCATCTAAGCTCAAGCGTTTGGACATCGGGATTGCAGCTCTCTCTGAGGTTTGGAGACAGGATTGCGGCGAGATAATGGTGGGTGGTTACACCTACTATTGGTCTGGTCGCTCTGATGGTTACCATACCAAAGGAGTTGCTGTAGCTGTGTCCAATAAGCTGACCCCAATGATAATTGAGGTAACACCGGTCAACGAGCGTATTATGAGATTAAGGATTCGTCACTCCTTAGGTGTCATTTCCCTGGTCTCTGTTTATGCTCCGACTGAGGCGAGTGATCTCACCGTGAAGGATGCATTCTACGCCACACTCGAGTCTGTGGGTGAACAGTGCCCCAGATGAGATACACTTCTAGTCTTAGGGGATTTCAATGCATCGACTGGAACTGATAGGGATGGCTATGAGGTGTGTGTTGGTCCCCATGGGTCAGGAACTATGAACCAGAATAGCACTAAGTTCCTTGGCTTTGCAAGAAGTCATGGACTTAGGGTGGCTGGTTCATGGTTTCAGCGCCCACAAGCTCATCGCTGGACTTGGTATTCCAACGCTGGCGGTGTGGCAAAGGAGATTGACCATGTCCTCATTGACAGTCATTGGAGGATGATCCAGAACTGCAGGGTCTACCGGAGTGCTCAGTTACTCAATACTGACCACAGGCTTGTTGTGGCAACTCTAAAGCTACACCTTAAATCCTGGAGAATGGTACCATCCCAGGCTAGGCTGGATGTTGGCAAGCTCAGGGATGAGAGAGTAGCTGAGGAGTTTGCGAACAGGCTGAGTGGACACTTGGGGTGTCTGGGTGCTTTGGGGGGTCCTGAAGAGTTGTGGAGTGCCTTCAAGACCACCATCCTTGATGTTGCCGGTGGATGTCTTGGAGCTCACTGCAGGGCAAAGAAGAATTTTGTCTCTCAAGGGACACTGGATACCATTGACCAGAGTCGCAGGGCCAGGCTGAATGGCAGAGCTGAGCTGTTCAGGGAGCTGAGGCGTAAAACTGTACGTGCACTGAGGGTGGACAAGGAGGCCTATGTGCGAGGAATCTGTGAGGGGGTAGAGCATCACCTGTGGACAGGTGATTCTCGTCCCGCTTACAGGGGAATTCGCGCATTACGTTCATCCAAGCCCATCCCTCGGAGCACTGCAGTTCGAGTAGAGAGTGGTAGGCTCTTGACAGAGGAGTCTTAAGTGAAGGCCCGCTGGTCCGGTTACTTTGAGCGGTTGTACCAGGCTGATCCCCCAGCTGTCGAGTTGGACGTCAAGGGTGTTACAATCCCTGTTGCTGACCCTCGAATCAACTGTGGTCCACCTTCGCTTGTGGAAACACGGGCTGCGGTGAACCAGTTGAAACAGGGCAAAGCTCCAGGGATCTGTGGCATCCATGCCGAACTTCTCAAGGCTGGTGGAAATGCTGCACTCGTTTTGTGCTCTGCCTGTAACACAGGCATCATCCCAACTGACTGGAAGAGGGGCCTTGTTGTCCCTCTCTGGAAAGGGAAGGGTGATCGCCAAGACTGCAACAACTACCGAGGGGTGATGCTGCTCTCAGTGCCAGGCAAGGTCTTTGCTCGGATAATTCTTGATAGGGTTCGCCACCATCTGCTTGAGCACCAGCGTCCAGAGCAGTCAGGCTTTACACCAAAGAGGTCAACGATTGACCGTATCCTTGCCCTTCGTGTCCTCACCGAACGCAGACGAGAGTTTCAGCAGGGGCTGCTTGCAGCCTATGTTGATCTCTGTAAAGCGTGCGATTCAGTGAATCGGGATGTTCTCTGGAGGATTCTTGGTCTTCTTGGGGTGCCACCAAAACTGATCGATCTGATGTCTGAACTCTACTCTGGTACTGAGAGTGCTGTCAAGTGTGGTGGTACCATCTCTGACTTATTTCCAGTTGTTACTGGAGTTCGTTAGGGATGTGTACTGGCCCCCACACTTTTCGGCACTTGTATGGACTGGATTTTAGGGAGGATGTCGGAGAAATCAAGTTGCGGTGAATCGTTTGGGAATGTCAAGATCTCGGACCTTGATTTTGCAGATGATGCAGTCATCTTTGCGGAGACTTTAGACATCCTTTTGGGGCCCTCGAGGTGCTGAATGAGTCGGAGCTGCTGGGATTATGGGTTTCTTGGGTCAAAACAAAGATCCAGGCTTTCGGTGACATCTTGGATGCTGCTGCCCTGTCTGTGTCTGTTTGTGGTGAGGATGTTGAGGTCGTGGAGCGATTCACTTACCTTGGCAGTGATATTCATGTCTCTGCTGGCTGCGAGTCAGAGGTCAATAGACGTCTGGGTCGTGCCTGGGGAGTCATGGATTCACTGGATCATGGGGTGTGGCGCTGCCAGTACCTGTGCGGGAGGACGAAGGTCCAAGTCTTCAGGTCCTTTGTACTTCCAGTCCTGCTCTATGGATGCGAGACTTGGACTCTGACCAAGGATCTGAGATGGCGACTTAATTCCTTTGGTACCAGGTCTCTTCGGAGAATCCTTGGCTATCGCTGGTCAGATTTTGTGTCCAACGAGCGGTTGCTGAGAGAGACTCGGATGAGATTTGTTACCTGCATAGTCCGTGAGCGTCAGTTGCGGCTGTATGGACATGTGGCTCGTTTTCCTGACGCTGATCCTGCTCACCAGATTCTCTCAGCGAGGGAGTCTCATGAGTGGAGGAGGCCAGTGGGCCGACCACGTGCCTCGTGGTTGCAGCAGGTTGACCATCATCTCAAGGAGATGGGGATGGGCCTGGCATCTGCCTGGGGGATGGCCAGACGCAGGCCCCTGGAGTACCGGCGGAAAGTGGATGCAGCGACGCGCTGTTCTGGCACATGCTCCCATACCTGACCAGGAGAGGAAGGAGTGGGGATGGAGTTGGCTTGGGGGAGTGAGGAAGGAGAGGGGTGTGGTAGGAGAGGAGAGGAAGGAGGGGGGATGGAGTTGGCGGGGGGGAGTGAGGAAGGAGAGGGGTGGGGGAGTGAGGAAGGGTGCGGGAGTGAGAAAGGAGGGGTGAGCATGGAGGGTTGCATCAAGGTAAGACAGCATGAAGGGAGAGAAGTCAAGCTGGCATGAGGGTAGGGAAAGGGAAGTCAGCATGAGGGGAGGGAAAGGGAAGTCAGCATGAGGAGAGGGCAAGGGAAGTCAGCATGAGGAGAGGGCAAGGGAAGGCAGCATGAGGAGACGGCAAGGGAAGGCAGCGTGAGGAGAGGGCAAGGGAAAGCAGCGTGAGGAGAGGGGAAGGGAAGGCAGCGTGAGGAGAGGGCAAGGGAAGGCAGCGTGAGGAGAGGGCCAGGAAAGGCAGCGTGAGGAGAGGGCAAGGGAAGGCAGCGTGAGGAGAGGGCAAGGGAAGGCAGCGTGAGGAGAGGGCAAGGGAAGGCAGCATGAGGAGAGGGCAAGGGAAGGCAGCATGAAGGGAGCGCAAGGTAAGGCAACGGGAAGGGAGTGTCCGTCTGAACATAACCACTGTCTGGATACGTCTGGAGATGACCACCATCCAGATTTGTGTGGAGATAACCACTATCTGGGCATAACCATTGTCCAGATTTGTTTGGAGAGAGAGAGAGAGAGAGAGAGAGAGAGAGAGAGAGAGAGAGAGAGAGAGAGAGAGAGAGAGAGAGAGAGAGAGAGAGAGAGAGAGAGAGAGAGAGAGAGAGAGAGAGAGAGAGAGAGAGAGAGAGAGAGAGAGAGAGAGAGAGAGAGAGAGAGAGAGAGAGAGAGAGAGAGAGAGAGAGAGAGAGAGAGAGAGAGAGAGAGAGAGAGAGAGAGAGAGAGAGAGAGAGAGAGAGAGAGAGAGAGAGAGAGAGAGAGAGAGAGAGAGAGAGAGAGAGAGAGAGAGAGAGAGAGAGAGAGAGAGAGAGAGAGAGAGAGAGAGAGAGAGAGAGAGAGAGAGAGAGAGAGAGAGAGGTGGGAGGAAGCTGTACTGTTTATGCGGGGGTGGAGTTAGGATGAGACAGAGACAGAGACAGACAGCCACTCGTGGATTTTACCCTGACACTCGCAGATTTTCATCGATTTCCACAGCATTTTCCTGCATTTTCGTGAGATTTTCCAAAATATTTACGGATTTTTCGTGGGTTGGGTAATCCCTGGAACCTATCCCCCTATTTCCCATTGAAACAATGCCCCCACTTTTGTGGATTCAACATTTGTGGGCTTTTCCTGGAACATATCCCCTGGGAATGTCAGGGTCTTGGTGTATTGATCATTATATTTTCTGATTTAAATCTAAATAGATTTGTAGATTAACTTTATACAGAGCAAAGTGATGGAGGTATCAACATGCTTACTTCTCTGTCCACTTAATTTCGTCCAACAGTCTTATTCTTATTTTCAAGAAGTTGAAGAGAGAGGAGAGGATACCAAGAAGTTTTTATTTTTATTTCTTATTTTTCAATACGATAAAGAGGATGTTTTTGTCTTTAGGAAAAGGAAGAAAAAGGGATTCATACTGCATCATGCATATTTCTTGTGGATTTGTGGCCCTGAAAAGGGCCGTTTGGGTTTGATGAAGCTTTTCAGCTAAACCCAAGGAATTCCTCATCAATGCTTTACTCATCGAAGACAGCACATAACTCCTTGGCCGAATCAGGGTAGAGCAAGTCCACATCACTGTCACCATCATTTGGAGCCTCCTCCCAAATGATGTAGTCCTCTGTGCCATCTGTGTTCTTAGAGATGCAGCTGTGGAAGAAATTCAGTTCTTTTCTGTCAGAGTCTGAGACCATTTATTAACAACAACAACAACAACAACAAACATGTGCATGGGAAAGCAGGAAATACAAGATACAAGGAATATCAAACATGATCCTCTTTCTGGTTAAAATGCACACAGTAATCCCCTTTTATACTCGTTTGACAGCCAAAACACAGGCGGGTGAGACATTTGGCAATTCAACTATGGGAAGGGCTGATTGACACAAGGCAAAATATCTCAGAACTGCAATACATGGCCACTTTGGGTGGGAGGGAAAGAATAACACACTCATGGCAAAACTTTGCATTGTTAACCTTGAAGAAAGGATGATAAGTTTGGGGAGGAAATGCAGAGAGAGGGGGTGAGATACATGAGGTCAGTACTTTGAACATGCATTCTCAAAACACCCAGCCTGTTTTCACCCAGCCTAGCAAGACCTTTGCCATCAAAAACCAATGGAGTTATTTCATTTTCCTTACATAGTAAGATGCCTACTCCCAGTAACCGGCAGCAAGGGGTCCTTCTCTTCAGCAGCTAGACAGTTTCATTTAAACATTGGAGATACTAGTCTTGGTTATATGTATTTCAGTGAGATAAAAGCACTCAATATTTAGTACAATAAAATTCTACTTTACTTGTGTGTGTGTGTGTGTGTATATATATATATATATATATATATATATATATATCCATCCATCCATTAGGACCATACTCTGTGCAGAGCGTTGGTGCCGCTGAAGCAGTCTCCTTGGCTATTGGGAACAATCCTGGACGGGTCGCCACTCCGACACAGTATACCAGCATGCTGGCACTCATTTTGCCGACCTCGGAAGGATGACAGGCAGAGTCAACCCCACCTGGTGTTAATTCAACAGCTGAGCGGGATTTGAACTCAGGACCCTAGGATCCCAAGCCCACTACCCTAACCATTAAGCCAACACCAGGCATATATATATATATATATACATATATATACATATATATATACATATATACATATATATATATATACATATATATATACATATATATATATATACATATATATATATATATATATATATATATATATATATATATATATATATATATATATATATATATATATATATATATATATATATATATATATATATATATATATATATATATATATATATATATATATATATATATATATATATGAAGCCTGGTGTTGGCGCAGTGGTTAGGGCAGCGACTTGGGATCCAAAAGGTCCTGAGTTCAAGCCCCGTTGGGCCACTGAATTAATACACCAGGGGGTTGACTCAGCCTGTCATCCTTCCGAGGTCGGCAAAGTGAGTACCAGTGTACTGGGCCGGTGTATACCCCGGTTAAAATAGGTGTACCATATCCCTGTGTCGTAAGAGGTGACCAGGGTTGCGTCAGGAAGGGCATCCGGCATAAAACATGTGCCAAATCACTATGCGGATCATACAGATGATCCGCTGTGGCGACCCCTAACGGGAGCAGCCGAAAGAAGAAGAAGGATTTATATATATATATATATATATATATATATATATATATATATATATATATATATATATATATATATATATCTAAGGAGGTCAAAAGACTGTCAGGGAAAGGGAAATTTTACTGACAGTCAATTGACTCTAGTGCAAAAGTAAGACCTTGTTTTATCTTGTGTTCAATTAAAAGTACCAGTGACAGACAAGTGAACATAATTGAGAATACATGATTGGAATTATTTTTTCTTCCACATCGCATTTCAGAAATGCTTGCTTGATGATGTTTGACGGTATCTCCTCACACATCTTAACGATCCAGCCGCAGATCAATTGTCGGTCGACTTTTCTCATCTTCCCGATGAACGCTGGCAGTCTCCCGGTCTCCATGATGCTCAGCCGAGAGGAGGTGTGTGTCTGTCTGGGTGTGAGGAGCCCAGAGGGGAGGTGGATAACATCGCAATGGGAGTAATGGTGAAAGTTCAACCAAGATGCACGTGGCCAATGCTCCTCAGAATCTGGGTTGAGAATCCCGGTGGGAAACGCATCACAAAATGTTGATTTTCAACTGATGAAAATACCAAGTCTGGGAAATTGGAAAATTAGTCTGAGGTAATTCCAACGAGATGCAGCTCATGTTCCTTGAAACCTGGGTTGAATACAAAGGCCTGCGAAGGAGGAAAGTTTGTCTGGCCGACACGACTAATCCGTGAGAAGCAAGTTAGGAACCGCTGATAGAACTGAGGAAAAACAAAGCCAATTCGAGGAGGAGCACTCGGGAGAGTGCAAAACCTCCGCCGCCAATACTGCTGGGTCACTCAAGTGAACCTTATATCTTATTCATTAAATATGATGTCAACAGTGCTGACAGTTATAGTTCTTTTCTCCAACATTTTTTTTTGGGGAGGGGGGGGGGTTGGAAATCACTTAAAACATGTAGAAATGCAAAAAAAAAAAGTTTTTCTTTTTTTTTGGGGGGGTAACAATTTTTTTGGGGGGGGTTGGAAATCACTTAAAACATGCAGAAATGCAAAAAAAAAATTTTTTTTTTTTTGGAGGGGGTAACAATATTTTTTGGCGGGGGGTTGGAAATCACTTAAAACATGTAGAAATGGAAAAAAATTCTCTTTTTTTGGGGGGTAACAATTTTTTTTTGGGGGGGGGGGTTGGAAATCACTTAAAACATGCAGAAATGCAAAAAAAATACTCTAACAATTTTTTTTTGGGGGGGGGGGACCAAGTCCAAAATTTAATGGCATGATCCTTGGACCATACCTAACCCCCCCACCAAGTTTCCTCGAAATCCGTCGAGGAGTTTTTCCGTCATACTGTTCACAAACAAACAAACAAACAAACAGAAAGAGGTGAAAACAGTAACCTCCGTCCATCTTCGAAAATGGCGGAGGTTAACCAGGAAGAATAAAGAGAACAAAAGGAAGCCAAAAGAACTGAGCAGCACTGGTACTTCTCAAAGCTTAATCGTCCGACGTGGCTCCTCGCTCTCGTGAGATCCTTCTTCTTCCTTTTGAATTCATTTCATGCTCTCGTATGGAAAAGTACTTGTGGCTGATTGGTTGTTCCTAATTTTAAACCACGGCCTGCTCTCCAGCATTTCCTAGCACAGGATCAGCATGTAAGTAACATGTTTGGTGGATTAATTCTGCCTGCATCGGATGTTCATGTCGAAAATGATGTGTGTATAAAGATAGTCACCGCTACAAGTCCCTCGTCTATTCACCCTTTCTGCTGTGCAAGAACACTGGCTGGAAACTTGTCTTTGGGCAGTGTCTTCCTCTTGAACATGACATATGAGGGAAGCTTGCCACACAAGCATATTTGAGGTGGGTGCTCCATTATTAGACTCCGGCTATTGTGAATCATTGTTCTTTTGATGTGAGACCAGGTGTTCTTCTTTTTTCTTTTGTGTTAAATGGCATTTTCAGAGCCACGAGGCTGTGTTTACACCACACATCAAAACTCTGGGTGTCTCCATTTAAAAATATATATTTAACTTCTACACACGGTTAATAATATGCTGTACCAACTCTTAACCTGAACCGATTTTTTTTTAATTCCAATGGTGGAATTGAGCTGAACAGCAGTTCCGACTGCTACAAAAGTGGTCATTTGTAATATAATTGAAATTCAGTATTGCTCATTTTTAAGACCTATTTTTTTTCTATCTATACCTGTGTATTAACTGCATCCCCCAACTTTACCTTTTTTTTTCTGATAACAAAGTGTGGTTTATACACCAGAAAATACGGTAACTATGGATGTGGCATTCTCTCAAACAAGGCTCAAATCCATGTCATTAGAAATTTGTCCGAGGTCATTATTTACTTTTAAAGATGTGTAATAATGTATATGCATCAGGAAGGAAATAATTGGTTTAGGATCATTTATATAAGAATCGCCATCAGTCTGTCTGTCTGTTTGTTTGGGGAGGAGCTTCTTAGTTCAGGGCGGGGCTTCCACCATTGAGGGAGGGGCTTCGAAATCACATCACCGCCATTTTGTTTGCTCCGTGGTGCCTTTTTATGGAAGGCTCGCATTTTCTTAAATTCACAACTTTATGTTAACTCTAATTCAATATATGATTTCATTTATTGTAGTTGCTAAGATGGTGTAAGTTTTGGATGCAAAAAATGGGAAAAAACTTGTGTTTTTCAACAAAAATGCATTTTAAGTCAAATTAAAGTCTGTAATATAAAGCCCATTCAGACTCCTTCACGACTATATCTTTACTCTA
>NC_140965.1:57760075-57790075 GCF_056783735.1 Eptatretus burgeri
TTTGGAAGCCAAAGAAAACATAACATCACATTGTGTCTCCAATTGCCTCTGACAGAAAAAACGATCATTAAGCAGCTCGAGGTTCAACTCCATAGCCTAGAGTCTGTTGTGATCAATATTGATTCTCAAGTGTGAAAACTTCTGAATGATTTTCACACCATCACTGCTCTGAAGCAGGGGTTACTCTCAGATATCCTTTCAGATATCGACTTAGAGTGTAGGATTTGTTCAGTTATTGGTGTGGAGTTTAATTTTTTTTGTATACCTTGTCGAGGCACGTATGAGAGCGAACACACAATGCACAGCAAGGGGGGCATGAGACAAGAGGGGCGGGAGTAGGAAGGACAAAACTGTGGGGAACAGAGACATTAAGAGATATGTGGAAGGGAGAGGGATGGGGTGGGGAACATGGGGAATACAAGATGGACATTACAGGGATTTTCAGGAAGGAAAGCAGGGAATTTGAAGGAGGTGGGCTTGGGTGGATTATCGGGGGTAAAAAAGATCGAGGATTTGGATGGGGGGTGATAAGAGGTGGTGGTGAACAGCTGTTTTGAAGGCCTGGAGGGAAGAATGGGAAAGAATAGAGTGTGGGAGTTTTTTCCAAAGGCAGGAAAAAAGAGGAATGAAAGAGTGAAGGTGAGCAGTGAATCGTGATTTTGATAGTTTTACCAGAAGGGGATTTTTTGTGGACCTTGAGCGCCCTGTGGAAATGTGGTGGGGACAAATCACAGAGAGAGCAGGGGGGGGGGGCGAGGCTGGAGAGGAGAATGTAGAAGACAGAAAGACCACCAACCAACCTGCGGTGAGAGAGTGAGAGACCCAAAGACTCAGCCTCATCACGTCAGATGCCAATGATCTGAAATGCCTTGGTTTCCACAGCGTGAAGCAGAGAAAGGTGGGAGGCAGGAGCACCAGCCCAGAGGGGAGAGCAGTACTCCATCAGGCTGCAGAGGAAAGCTTTGTAAGTGTGGAGCTGAGTTGGGCTGAGGAAGGACTTTGCACGACGGAGGATTCCCAGTCGGCGACTGGCTTTGGAGGCGAGGTTGGAAATGTGACTTTCCCAGGAAAGGTCATGGCAGATAGTGAGACATAGAAGCTTGAAAGAAAAGACTTCTTCCAGAGGATTGTTGAGAAAGTGGATGGGGGGATTTTGTAAACGGTCCTTTCGAAGAGACATAGTGAGAGTGTGAGATTTGTCTGGATTGAAAGACATGTTCCAGTTGTTGGACCAGTTTGTGATTTTATCCAGATCTGCAGTGAGCGAAGAAGCTGCTGCTTCTCGGTCTGAGGGATGACAGATGGTACGGCAGAGGGTGGAGTCATCAGCAAAGAGACAAAGAGGATTTTCCAGAGTCGGAGAGATCATTGATGAAAACCAGAAAAAGAACAGGGCCCAGAACGCTACCTTGAGGAACTCCAGCCTGGACAGGAAGAGGGGATGAAAGAACTTCATTTAGGGCCACACGTTGACTGTGACAGGAGAGGAAGTCTGCGAGCCAAGAGTGGAGATGGCCTTGGACACCATAGGAAGAGAGTTTGGTGAGTAGGGCAGGGTGCCAGACTGTGTCAAAAGCATGTGATATGTCTAGGGATATGGCTCTGATTTCCTGTCTGGCATTGAGGACCTCCATCCATTGATGGGAGAACAGAAGCAGCATATCCAGGGTAGAGTGATGTGGTCTGAAACCAAATTGAAGATCGGAAATCAAGCCATTGGAGAAGAGGAAGAATTTAATATCTGAAGCGATGATGAATTCCATAACTTTGCTGGTGATTGGGAGAAGGCTGATTTGTCTGTAATTGCATGGATCTGTTTTTGCACCTTTTTTATGCAGGGCAGTGATGTTTGCTGATTTCCAAGCAGATGGCAGATGACCTTGAGCAAATGAGAGGGTGAATAGAACAGAGAGATTGTGAGCAAGAGCAGAAGAGCAGGTTTTTAGGACACATGGGCTGATGCTGTCTGGACCCATTGCAGAATCTGAATTAAGGTTTGACAGCAAGCCCTCCAGCTTGTCAGGAGAAAAGGACACAGAGTCCAGGGACAGTTGGGTGCGACTGGGTAAGGTGGGTAGAGAAAGCGATGGGTTTTGCACACAAGTTTTAGGTGCAAACACTGAGTTTAGGCATTCAGCTTTTTCACGTGTGGTATCAGCAGTGTGGCCATTTGAGGTAAGGGAGGGGATGGAGGGGGAACAAACACCAGAAACAGATTTGATTAAATTCCACCAGGATTTTGAGGAGGGAGAGCGGTTTGAAAGTTCGGACTTGATCTTAGAAATATGTTTTTTTCTGGCTCTCCTGAGGGTAGATAAACACTTGTTCCGAGCTTTATGGAAGGAACTGAGATTACCCTCATTAGGGTTTGCTTTCCATGAGGCAAAGGCAAGTTGTTTCAGGACAACTGCCTCGCCACAAGCTTCAGTGAACCAAGGGTGGGAGGAAGGGTAGGACAACTGAAGACGAGAGGGGAGAAATCTGAACATGAGGGAGAGCAAGTTTCTTTGAAAGAATTCACAGGATGAGTTGATGTTGGAGAAAATAGCGATAGGAGACCAGTCTATAAGTTTGATGGCTGCTTGGAGACCTTGCCAGTCGGCTTGAGTGAAATGCCAGACTTGACGATGGTGAGGTGGTTCTCTGATAATAGCCAGAGAGATGTCCACTTTGACAAGGACATGGTCAGAAGAACCGATTGGAGCGAAGGAAGAGCAGCAGATTTTGTCAGGGAAATTTGTCAAAATCAGATCCAGAAGAGATGGAGTACCATTGGTTGAGATCCAGGTTGGCAAGTTGACCAATTGAGTCAGTCCCAATGAGTCGCAGAAAGCTTTTTCTGAAGTGCAATGACAGGTGAGAGAGGTACCCACACCTAGCCAACTGGCATGATGACAATTGAAGTCACCACATATGAGGAAGAGAGAGTTTGGATGAGAAGATAGAAGTTGGTCCATGTTTTCGGATAGTGAGGTGTAGATAGAGTCATCACTGTTTGTTGGAGGGTACAGTACACATATAAACATGAGGTGGGAGTGGAGGGGAAGCTGCAGCCAGTGGTATTCCTGGGGGTGTGGGGAGTGAGGGCAGTGCATGGAGAGTGAGGAATAGAGTCTTTTATGAAGAGAGCAACTCCTCCACCAGGACGAGGCTCAGGTCTGTCATACCGGAGGAGGGAGTAACCAGGGAAGAGATACTTGGGAGCCAGACACGTCTTGGTGGAGGAAAGTTTCTGTTAGGCAGATTATGTCTGGCTTGTCAGTGGTGACCTGTATGGAAAGATCTGAAAGGTTTGAGTGAAGGCCCCGGATATTTGAGGTCCACACTGTTAATGAAGAGGGAGGGGAGGAGGCTTTGGGTGCTGGGGGTGGGAGGGGAGGGGGAGGGTCGGACAAGGGATGAGGGGGGAGGTAAGCAGGATTGCTGAAAGAGTGTGGGGGATTGCAGAATCGTTCGGGGAGGGTGCTGGATCTTCTTCTTCTTCTTTCGGCTGCTCCCGTTCGGGGTCGCCACAGCGGATCATCCGTATGATCCGCATAGTGATTTGGCACATGTTTTACGCCGGATGCCCTTCCTGACGCAACCCTGGTCGCCTCTTACGACACAGGGATAAGGTACACCTATTTTAACCGGGGTATACACCGGCCCAGTATACTGGTACTCATTTCGCCGACCTCGGAAGGATGACAGGCTGAGTCAACCCCCTGGTGTATTAATTCAGTGGCTCAACGGGGCTTGAACTCAGGACCTCTTGGATCCCAAGCCGCTGCCCTAACCACTGCGCCAACACCAGGCGGGGAGGGTGCTGGATGAGGAGGAGAAAAGGCTCTGGTGCTGGGGGAGAGGGTGGATAAGAGAGGGGGCAGAAGGTGGTTGAAGATTTGAGGAGATGGAGGTGAGAGGGCAGTGGAAGGAGGAAACTTTGTGGATGAGAGGGGTGGCAACTTTGAGAAGGGTGAGTGAGGGGGATGAATGGTTTGAGAAGGGTGAGTGGGGAGAGTTGAAGGAGAAAGGTGAGGGGAGGTTTTGAGAGAGGTGAGAGGGAGGCTTGGTGGGAGAAGAGTGTGATGGTTGCTTTGAGAGTGAAGGGTGAGAGGGGTGATTAGGCACTGAAATTGGAAAAAAAGAATGGTTGATGGAAAGTAAACATTCATAGCAAACTGGGGTTTTTTTAATTTTAGGTCAGAGATGCGATTAAAGACATTTCTTGATGGATGCAATAAAGGTGAATTAAGAGAATGAGAAAAGAAACGCTGTAACAGTTGGATTTTTTTGGCAAGGTATGAAGGAAAGGTCGAATTGACAGCAGTTTGTTTTAATAGTAGAAGAGTAGTCCATGATGGTACAGGAAAGACTACCACACGTGTGAAAGACGAAGATGATGCATTATAAGAGATCGTTTTTGTTATTATTATCGTTATTATTATTATTGTTTGAGAGAGTTTTCATCAGATTAGGTCATGGAAGTGTTGTGAGGTGAATGGTGAAACTGGATCGGTAAACGGAGGTGGTGTAAACAGATCATGTAGTTATGGGAGAAGCACTTGGCTATGGGAGGTGTTTAGTCAAAAGTGAAATTGTTTATTTTAAATAAGGATTGCATAACATTCGGAAAAGGGAAGGTTGAAGTAAAATCGTGGAAGTGTGTGGTGAATTTGGATGGTAAACGCAGAGTGAAGTTGCTGGGTTGATGAAACGTACCAGGAAGAGTAGAGAGAGACATGTGGTTACAGGAGGTGTAGAGATCGAAAGGATACAAGGAATATTATTATTTTTTGATGTATTTTTGAAGAACAGGTAAGATTCTGGAATGGAAGGTTGTAGTGTTGTGGGCCAGGGTTTGTTGGCGATAAACGACCACGAGGTGGAGTAGTGGAGTCGTTTCCCACCGAACACCGGTAATTTAAATCGTGACTCTCGGACAACTCCGAAAGGTCACGGGTCACTGAGAGGACTGTGGTCGCCAATATTACGATGGCGTGAGGTAGGGTCCACTTGTCTAATTCCAATTTACCTAAGTACTCATGCCATCCAACTACCGGGGAAACCACACCCTCAGCCGACTTTGTCCGAATTGAGTCACTATCACCGACTCGGATCCAGCGTAACCAAGTGGAAGTTAACCAAAGCCGCGCGGGACCAAATGAACAATTTACGGCCCGAACGGCCTTACTATTTCTCAATACGCACCTTGCCTGGCCAATGAAGGAAAGCACAGAAAACGAGCTGGTACATTTAACAGGGGTTTATTTTACAAAGAATAATTGGGGAGGGGAAACACTTAGCAGAGTTATCACGAATAAAAGGCAGGCAATGTATAATAAGCAAAAGCACTTAACAATCCAACTTGAAGATGGGGCCCACGGACACGCACGCACATAAAAAAAGAAATGGACCCCGTGGGTTTCGTTCGGTAGAGCCGAGCCGGTGTACCTGCCCCGCTCGAGCGGTCACACCGACTTGACCCACCACGGTGGGACTCGAACCCATGACCAGAAGTCCATGGCCCACGACCCTGGCTGCTCGGTCACCAGACTTGCCCTCCAAAAGGACCTCAGACCGCTCCAACCATGACCATGACCGTCTGCAGAGCCCTCGTCAACAACCACTCAGCCACGCCGACAAACCGCTCGGCAATCGCCACGATCTCCTCTCTGCCAAACCCTGGTCCTGACAACCACTCTACTCTTCTGAGGTGGGAGTGGTCTCTTCTCCTCGCCACTCACCTCCTGATTGGACGAGGGGTTTGCGGACGATTCGTGGTCACCTCCCGAATGGCTGGGGCGTGCGTGTCATGCTCGCCCTTCGCTCATTCGCTGGAGGAAACGTCCATGCCCTGCCTTGGTGCGGAGCCTCGATCTGATGTGATGGAGGATCTGCCCATGCCTTCAGCCAAAAACTCGTGGGCAATGGCGACCGAGTCGAGTGCGGGATCGTGGCATTGTTGTAGTGGATGTAATAAACCTGACTAAAAAAAATAACTCGTAGCGCACACATGTAATTCCCATTAGACAGAAGGACAGGACCCTGACTATAAACACATACTTATCGAAATAACTGAACTATGGGACTCTGGCTGTCTGTGTGCACATGGCTTCCAGATTCGTAACACTACCCCTTCCCCTTTTTACAGACTCGTCCCGAGTCATCAAATTTTCGTGTGGCATGCATGTGTAAGTTTTTCCCCTTGTACGTTTTACCTATGGATCCCTAAGTGCGACATTTTGTGTACATGTCCCAAAAATAAATAAGCTAGTGCACTACGTAACTAAACTAACACTCACACGGACAACTTAACTGCATTGCCAGCACTAAGACAGACACACAGGTGGGTTGCAAAACTTATTTACATTTTTAACTTATCTATTTACACTAACCATGACCCAGGACCTGTGATCTGTGGAAGGAAAAGTCATTGGTGCAAAATACACAGAGATGGGTGCATGGGCTGCACAATTGCAGTCCCCATGGTGTGGCTGCCTGCAGGGCAGTTCTTGCAAAACACTGGAGATGGCTGGTCCTGGCGCACATGGTTGAGGATGATGACACAGGGGCAAATGCAAACAGGGGCAGCAAGCATGGGGTCAACACAAAGGCAGGCAGTGAAGCATGGCAAGGCAAATGCGGACCAGCAAGTGAAGCACTACAGGCCAGCAATTGAAGCTGGGCGGCCTCTGGTATGGTCCCGTGAGGTTGTGTGGAGGGAGTGCAATGGTGCCGGCCGCTCCGAAAACAGGCTTGGACCTACCCTACTGTCTCCTCGCAACCTATCGCCTTTGCCTGTCTTTGTCCATACCCACTCCCTTAGTTTGCAACAACAAAACAAATTTAGATCCCTTTTTTTTTTTCCTTATAATTGCTTGTCTCTAACCCTCCTATTGTCCTTGTCTGGCTAACCTATCCTGTCCGTCTCCTCCCAACCCCGAAGATCCTTTTGGAGGGGAATAAGGGAGAGACTCGTGTCCTGCCTCGAGGCCCAACGGAGCCTCAAAATAGCCTCCACAGAGTACAGCAATCTTTCCACAGTGAGTCCAGCGGCCTACAGAGTGAAAGGATGGATGGTGCAAAGGCATACATTTCCTATCTACCCTAGCATTTATTAAATGTTAAACTATCCCCAGGGCTTTTCAACACGCCTGTCTCTTTAAACTATTGGCTCTAGAAACCATGATTCCCGTCGCCTGTGTTGGTGGCCATTATTAATTTGGGCCTGGCCCTCAAATTTTCTCTCGTGCCCTTGCACAATTTTGTGGCTTGGCAGCGTGGCTCACTTGGCAGGGGCTTCCCCTCTGCCGAACCCTAACCATGGCACCCCCGGGCCCTGAGGCTGTCTTCGAGCCTATCTGCTCCCTATGAATGCGGGGAGTGTCCTTCCGGGCTACTCCCCAGTGTATGCCCACGTGGCATCTCGGTGCTACGGGTCCCGTTTCCGACGGGCCACCCATGCCCAGTACACTATCCCGGTCCCTGGGACCAATGGCCTACTCTGGCCAACTAGTCCGGTGCCCGGGGAGCCCTCTACTCGATACTCACCTTTCAACAGCCATGCTCCCAGCCAGTCAATGGACTCCTGCACCCTTCAAAAAGGTTACGTGCCTTCTCTCAACACCAACAACAAAACGACCTCCTTTTGGTAAATTTTACTAACCCACGAACTAATATTACACTGACCCCGGGGTCCTTTGGGTGGAATTCACTCCTCTCCCCCCCCCAATCATTCATTCACACCATGCATTCCCCATTCACTTCACTCACACACTCGGGCCCGCTGACCCATGTTCATGAATTATGTTTTTCAATTTTTCCATTCACTTTTATTTTTCACATTATTCTGACACTCTGCTAACTAAGTTCCCCTAACTAACTTGTGCTCCCCGTCATCCCTTATGCTAATGCACATTCCTTTTAACTCTACATAGCAAATCTACATCCCCACTACACATTCCTTGTATGTCTATGTCTCCCGAAATCCATTTTACATTCTAAATCTAACCTAAATTCCCAATAACTGTTCCACGGGCCGCATGGAGGATCGCTCATGCCCCCATGAGGCCAGTCTAGGTAACACTAAACCCTTCTCACTAACTAATGCTCCTTTGCCCAAGCAGGATATTTACCACATTCTGTCCGGGGCCGTGTACTCGGGGCAAGGCTTTTTTTTTTTGTTTCTTGCACCGCCAGGGTGGCGGTCTGCGACTCGCTCGTTCGTCCCTTCCGGCGGACGATACCTGGGGCCTTGTCGTCGCCCTGCACATCGCAACAAGCGCTCGCCTTCGAGGGGTCCGTCATGCGAGCCAACGCTCGCCTATAACTCACGCCGCGGGGTCCCCAGCGACGTCACCCATGCACTGAACCTGCGCGGTTTCCCGTGCAGGCCTGCACGAGCACATCGTCCCGGGAACCCGCTCCGCACGTTCTGCAAACAGAACACGCGGCATGCAGCATGGGGAGCTTCACACATGCACCCGTGTGTGGACCCGTCCGTTCCAATTTCACACAAAACTCGACTACATTTTCGCCATGCACGTGGCCGGCTTGTATCCAACGTGGAGCATTCTCGCGCCGGATTGTGATCGCGCAGACGCGCAGGTGCGGGCCATGCACGAAATGCACCATGTACCTTATACGTGCCGTCGCGGGAACCCGCGCAGTTGCCAAATTAACCCTTTACGGCCTTCCAGGCTTGCCATTCAAGTCTCCCATCTGGATCGGTCAATCGTCCATTTCCCTGCACGCACTCATGCACGCCATGACACTCACACCATTCGCGCACCTTGACACGCACTCCGGGACAATCACATTGGGGATTCGTGTTACTACAAGAAATCCCGAGGTTTCCATACCCCCCAAGTTCCGCATGTACCCATTCACATCATACACCCGCTCGACTTCACACGGCCCGACCGGACTCACCTGGTCACAGTCCACTTCAAGGGAGCATACCGTCTCCCTCTGTTCCTGAGGGAGGCTATCCCGATGCTCGCCCCGGGTCACAAAACATTCTACCAGCTAAACCCCATTGTCCCTCACTATCTCTACCTGTGTATGCTCACGTTTAGTTTCATGTAATTTCTCTACTTCTTCTAATTCCCATGTCTCTGTTTTCATTTCCATTGTCTCTATTAATTTTTCCGTCGCCCCTCATGTCTTGTTTTGCATGTCTCCCCAATTATTTTGGTGGCATCGATCGTCGTCCCGACCTCACCCGTCTCCATTGCGGGCCCAACACTTTTTGTACTCCCTGTTGGTTCGGTCGCTCCGCCACGTGGTTCCGCCATTATTCCTTCCACCTCCTTCATACTCGCCTGCAGGCTCAACCCCATACTCTGCATTTCACCCCTCAATGTTAGCATATTTGCATCCATTTTGTTGTTTTGTTCTTTCACATCACCCCTCATCTCATCCAATTTTGCGCATTCGTTTTTATTTCCTTTTCCATCCTCTTCAAAGTGCACATGTTCGCGTCCATTTTGTTTTGCATTCCTTACATGTTTGCATCTGCTCTTTGCGCATTCGCATCCATCATTTGCATCAAAATTTCCAATAGCTGGCTCATGTTAAGTGGCCCCAACGAAGCTGATTCACCTCAGTCGGGCGTGGATCCGCCAAGGGTCGAGAGGGACATTTGATGTGGGGGGGGTATTCTCTACTACCCCCACACCCATTGCTACCTCTGAGTTTGGTTGTGGGTGTGCTGGACCATGGATTCGTCTAAGTTTAAATTAGGGCCCACCTGAGCCAGCTCATCTTGGCCCCCATGGTGCATCTGAGAATAAATTTCATTCGCTCTCAATTTGGAAGGAACGGAGGGTTTTGCTCCAAACACCCCTGATCAGAATCCCATGAATTTATCTACGGAGGCGGAGGGGCCGAATCGCACTCCTGAACACCAATTTGTTGTAATTTTGTGTATGTAAATTTTGTCGTGGAAGCGGAGACGTTTGAACCCCACTCCTGACAACCAATTTGTTGTGGGCCGGGGTTCGGTGGCGATGAACGACCACGAGGTGGAGCAGTGGAGTCGTCTCCCACCGAACACCCGGAATTTAGGTCGTGACTCTCGTACAACTCCGAAAGGTCACAGGTCACTTGGAGGACTGTTGTCGCCAATATTTTGACGGCATAAGGTAGGGTCCACTTGTCTAATTCCAATTTACCGAAGTACTCACGCCGTCGAACTACCGGGGAAACCACACCCTCGGCGGACTTTGTCCGAATCGAGTCACTATCACCGACTTGGTTCCGGCGTAAGCGAGCGGAAGTTACCAAAGCTGCGCCGGACCAAATGAACAATTTCCGGCCTGAATGGCCTTACTACTTCTCAATATGCACCTTGCTAGGCCAATTAAGGAAAGCACAGAAAACGAGCTGGTACATTTAACGGGTTTATTTTACAAAGAATAATTAGGGAGGGGAGACACTTCGCAGAGTTATCACAAATAAATGGCAGGCAATGTACAATGAGCAAAAGCACTTAGCAATCCTATACTTAAAGAGGGGGCCAACAGACGCACGCACACACACACACACACACACACACACACACACACACACACACACACACACACACACACACACACACACACAATAAATGGACCTTGTGGGTTTAGTTCGGTAGAGCCGGTCCGGAGTACCTGTCCCGCCTCGTCCGGTCACACCAACTTGAACCACCATGGTGGGACTCGAACCCAAGACCCAAAGTCCACGGCCCACAACCCTGGCTGCTCGGTCACCAGACTTGCCCTCCAAAGGACTGCAGACCGCTCCAACCATGACCATGACCATCTGCATAGCTCTCGTGGACAACCACTCAGCTACGACGACAGACCGCTCGGCAATCACCATGGTCTCCTCTCTGCCGAACCCTCGTCCCGACAACCACTCTACTCTTCTGAGGTGGGAGGGGTCTCTTCTCCTCGCCACTCTCCTCCTGATTGGATGAGGGGTTGTTGGACGACTCGTGGTCACCTCCTGAATGGCTGGGGTATGCGTGTCATGCTTGCCCTTCACTCATTCGCTGGAGGAAATGTCCATGCACTGCCTTGGGGCAGAGCCTCGATCTGAGGTGATGGAGGCTCCGCCCACGCCTTCAGCCAAAAACACGTGGGCAATGGCGACCGGGTCGAGTGCGGGATTGTGGCATTGTTGTAGTGGATGTAATAAACCTGACTAAAAAAATAACTCTTAGTGCACAGATGTAATTCCCATTAGACAGAAGGACGGGACACTGACGATAAACACATACTTATGGAAATAACTGAACTATGGGGACTCTGGTTGTCTGTGTGCACATGGCTTCCAGATTCGTAACAATAGGAAGAAATCGTGAAGGTAATGGCGAGAGAAGGTCAGCTCACTAGAATAAAGATGGTGCGCCAGCAGGAAGAAGAAGAAGAAGAAGCAGGATCGAGACTCGTGAGTGTGCAAGGAGAAAGGTATTTTTATTTTTTATTTTTTATTTTTTGGATTTAAGACAAGAAATAGTGTTTAGTTGGGAGGGATGGGGGACGTTGGGAAAGTGGGGAAGATATAATTTGAAGTTAATGGGGATAAAATACAAATAAACACGATCGTACACCAAGGGGAGGGAATGGTAGGCCTCAAGCACCCAGAGACAAGGTCGATGAAAAATCACAAAATAGCATGATTTTTTAAACAAAACCGAACTCGGAACACACAGTAACATGAAGGTGAGAAAATAAACAGTTAAAACGGGACAGATAACGACCGGAAACTTAACTTCGTCAGCAGAGAGCCCTGAAGGAGACCTGCCGATGCTCCATACCCAGAACCAGAAGTACCAATTCGCTTTACTGTCTGTGATGTAGGTTACTCGTTTGAACATTTTTCTTTGTATTCTCTATTTCTAGCTTCTGGTGTGGAGCTATCCATATTGATCTGCAACCCTCCTCTCAGGGTGGTGGTGAGTGCTGTGGCTGATGCGGACCTGTGACTTTACTATCTATAACAATCCTAAGGAACACTCCCATCTTTGTATCTCAACGATTCACACCAAGTCTCACCACTTTACTTTCGTTTCTCTCACTCTTTTCTTCTCTCCTTTCCTTTCTTCTTTAGGACACTCATCACAAACTCTTAGCTTTTTTTCATCATTTTCATTTTCCCCTTTTTGTTGTTTGGCTGCAGTAGTTGACATTGATGTCGTTTTTTTTCATTCTTCCACTGAAGGTGAACAGAGATTATATTTTCACCCACGTTTGTTTGTTGCTTGCAATTTTTTTTTCTTCTTTTGACAAGTATGTTGGTTGCTTCCATTTATTTGTCTGTCCGCTTACCTTGAATCGCCTACAGGTCACAATTTTAAACTGATCTTCACAAAATTTCACCAAATCATGGATGGAGTTAATGGTCTGACAGAATCCTATTTATTTTTTGAGGTCAAAAGATCATCATAGGTCAAAGGTCAAAACTTTTTCAAATCCTTATTTTTCATCTGATTGACTTCAAATTTCAAGAGCATTTGCAAATCAGGTCATTGAATTCAACCGAATCTTACTTTTGAGGTCAACTTAGCCCAAAAGGTCAACATGGGCCAAATTTCTAAAATTGTCAATTTCCATCCGATTGACTTGAAATTTGAACATGACTTTCATATCAGCTCACTGTGTGTATGCAAGAAGAACAAGCCAATTATATTTTGGTTAAGGTCTGGATCCAGATCCAGCCTATCATTGGGATAGAAAATGTATGTAAACTGTTCAGCCTGGTGGAGGTATGCTCTCCACTGTGTGCCACTCTGGTTTTTTTACGTTGAGCTTTTCCATGAGCATGCCTATATTTACTGCAACTAAATAATGCTCTTCAAATTTTGTTCTAATAAGTCTACAATATTACAGAAAAACAGATGATCTCCTGGAAGGTAATACTGAGCTTAACAATTTCATTACAATCTTAGAAATACATTACACATGTGTGATTATGACGCCGTGATATACAGGTAGAAATGCAAGGATAGTCAACACAGCAAATATACATTTGTGGAAAGTGAGTCAATAACATCAAATAGGGAATCATGTCTGAAAAATGTTTCAGTACTGTACAGGTGTTTTGCAGCACCTGAGAACCAGGGCTAAAATTTGTTGCAACAAACTGAACAGAAAGAAAGGCAGAGCTTTCAGGTCACAGATTTATGAGATGCTGATAAAATCTGCACTTTGCAAGCACAGCGAAGTGTGCACCCTTATCCTTGACTTAACTGTCAAATCAGCAGGTCAAGCTGTCTGTAGCTACATATCGTAATATTTGAGTAATGGATTTGAAACCACTGTGTGACATCGAGAAGACGTTTGTTCATGCAGAGGTCAAGGCTAATGCTCGTCTTGCCACTGCTGATACATTTAGCGCAGTGTGAAAGGAAATGTCTTCTGGTGAACTTCACATTGAATGGCTTTGATGTTTGCTGTATGTGGCGAGACCATAAGGCAGTGCTTTATTTTAGGCAAGCTTCCCCCCCAATGGAAAAGCACCAGTTGGGAAGCATATATAGTTAATGACATTAACCCTTAAACTTCAGATTAAAGACTATGATATGTCGATTTTGTTGTAATTGCAAGCAAAAATGCTCACAATTGTGTTAATGCATCAATTTAAACCAGCCATTAGCTTGCTGAAATATTATCTAGTTTTTTTTACATAAAGTGATATTAACCAGTGGTGTGTTCTGTTAGCAAGCAGCTAGCTATCGCTTTCCAAGCCAGTCGTTCCAAATCGATTCTGCTTTGCAAGCCACTCGCCTTGTTGCTTGGCAAGTGGAGTACGTGATTAAGAAAGTTGCTTCATCATGTTAGCAAAAATGGCTGCCGTATTCGGATTCAAAACGACACTGAAACCAATGAAATGTTCAGAGGCATACCATTGTTATGTATACTTTCTCATAATATCATTGAAACATTAATTTTATATTTTAATTTTGTTCTTTACTTTTAATCTGAATTCTTCCAGATCTACAAACATGCAAACTCCCTTCCCCTCCCCAAAATGCACAATTGTGGGGTCCATAGATCAGCTTTACAGGGGGCTCCTCCTCTGACTCCTCATTTATTTATCTTTCTTTCCCTCTTCCTCGTGCTCTGTAGCCACTGCTAACACAATAAGTCCGTTTGGGGAAGTTGTCACAAGTGGACCGAGTAAAACTGAAGACTATGGCCCGGACAGCATTATTTGTATGGAGACCGCCATGTTGTTAAATGATGCCGAGCACTCCATTCCATTGAAGTGATTGCTTGAGCACTTTGAATCAAGCAAGCCACTTGGCAAATAATAGTAAGCTGCTAAATTTGCCAATGGAACACACCCCCAGGTTTTTTCATGAGAGATGGGTGGGAGTGCAGATCCAGTCATTATAAATGTTGAATGAATATAATACTTGGCTGAAATTCCTTGTGTGTGCCGAGATGCAATTTTAGATCTTTGGCAATCATTGTTCATTGGTAAAAACATGCTAAAATAATTGTAAAATTATGATGTAGTCTCTTCATTGAATTAATTTTTTTAAGATGGGTCAGATTCCTGGGATGTGTTCAGTTACCAAGTTTCTTGTAGAGTGCTCGGCGATTGGCTTAAACACTCAAGCTCGCACTCCATTCGGAAATGTTGATAATGACCGGCTGGCTTGGTAAGAGCAGCTTGTTAACTGAACACACCTGTGGACCCTCCCCCAACATCACCTTCTTCTTTTTCCTCTTTGAAACCCTTTCTCCCATTGTTCTGCTAATGGAAGTAAATGCATATGAGAGGAGAAATGAAAGAGTTCAAGGCAACAGTGTAATTATTGGCACCCAAGAGCTATGACCATTTTTATTTGCTCATTGTTAACATAACAGAGTACCCTCCCTATGGACGAACTTGTTCCAAGCATGCAACACATTCTTCTGACACATACCTTTATTTGGATGGTGTATAGGCAATTGACAGCTGCCTCAGTCGCTCCCGAAAAAAAAAGAAAAAGTGTTGCCTGCATGAAGCAAAAACCACACCAAACGATTATACAGGAATTCAAAACATCTCACTGCACTGGAAAACGTAGGGACAGGAATACTCTACTGCAAAGAGTGGGGGCTTGTAATACCCTCTCCCACCTGGAGCTGTGCTGCACAATACACACTTACATGGAGAATTTGCATCCCTACCCCCCCCCTTTCCCCCCCCTCACAAGACCACCAGCAAGCATAAAAACACCCTTATACATTCATTGGGATAATGCTGATCCTATGTAGCAAGTCTGGATGTAGTCGGCCCAGAACTGTAGGAGGAGTGAGACAAACAAACGCACACCGGTCCACGACAAACAGTTTATATATCTTACTGAAATTGAGCAGAGGTGTACTCACGGCTTTTTATGCAAAGACACACCAAATTTTTAATACAAAGAAGCCATCAGCTGGAAAAAAGTCAAAAACCATACGTATCATGACCAAGTTTGGAGAAGGTTTGTGTTTCTATATTCTATGATAGCCAAAGGTTGGATAACTTTAATCGTGGATATGAGTCCCTGGAGAAGTACCTCAGGTCAGAATTGCTCGTCAACCCACAAACTTTCTCATTTGGAGGTATTAATGATGGAAGATCACCACGTTAAGGTCACCAAAATATCCATGCAACATTTAATTTATCAAGGCAGCATTTTAACCCTCACCCATGAACATCTGCACATGTCCAAGGTTTCATAATGGTATTAGCACTCACAATTGACTGCGAAGACTAGAATCGTGTCACAAGTTTCTCAAACTGTTTTGCACAGATGTGGCTGATTTTTACCTCTCATCTGTTGACTGATGACGAAAAGTTGTTTCACCACTGGGATCCTGAAAACAATTGTAATTGATGGAATTGATGCACAAGGGATCACCATGATCCAAAATATGGTGTATGTAATGTACCCAACCTTCATCTGGCAAGATCACAGCTTCAATTTTTTGGGTGGATGCCAAGCTGGGAATCTTGATAATTGACTAGATAACTCACAATACTACAATCACAGAGATTATTATGCCAGCCTCAAGCAAAGATTCCGGTGGCACAAATGGCAGCAAGGAAAATATCAAGGGATGCACTCTTTCTTCACAACAACATTAATCTTTTTATACCCCCGTGAATCCACCCCAAACCCACCTCCTTCAAATTCCCTGCTTTCCTTCCTGAAAGTCTCTGTGTTCCCCACCCCATCCCTCTCCCTTCCACAGATCTCCTAATGTCTCTGTTCCCCACTGTTTTGTCATTCCCACGCCCCTCTTGTCTCATGCCACCCTTGCTGTGCGTAGTGTGTTAGCTCTCATACGAGCCTTGACAAGGTAAATATATAAAAAAAAAACCTGCCTGTGCGCAAGGCTCATGTTTCAGAAGACTGCGTTTCATGAATGTGTCTTCGAGCAGCTTGATAACCTTCCCTCAAACTTCAGACTTGGATTCCAGTATGGCTGCCGGTCCAGTAACAAGGAGCTGACAGGACGGCCAGCTGAGACGTGGCTGAAGGAGCAACCTGAAAACTAATATTTTATGGTCATTGACATTTTCAAAGGAAAATGGTGAAGCTGAATTGAAGTGAAGGAATGCTACATTGAAAAATAACAAAAAGGTTGACCTGCCTTGGATTATTGTGACTATCGAATTCCTCAAACTTTATGAAACGCCCTCATCCACACGAGGTAAGTGAGAACCACCGCAAACGAATACAATTTTCCTCAATTTTTGATGCAAAAACAAAAATTTACATTACATATTTTATAACCGAAAGTTTTACATTGTACCCATAAAACCAAACAATCTACATTTGTTTATTTTATGTTCGGCCACAAACTTTTGAAACATACCAAATCCAACATTTTATGTGGTGGGCAGGAAAGAGGGGGATCACAAGTGGACTAATCATGGTGTTGGCTTAACGGTTAAGGTGCCTGCTCAAGATATTATGATTTTGAGTTCAAGCCTCTTTCATGCTGTTGAATTTTCACCAGGTGGGTTGATTTAGCCTATGATCCTTCTGAGGTCGGCGAAATGAGTACCAGCTTATTGGTAACAGGACATTGCATCAGCGGCACAGCCGTGCCCCCAAAAAAATGATGCAGCCAAGCAGCCATTTGCTTTTTTGAATAAATAACAAGTGGACTGAAGTTCCATGGCCAGTCAGGGCTTATTGCAAGCTCCTTAACCAGAACACCTTTAATATTGTTGCGGATTCGCGCCCGCCGGCGTGCGGACGGCCACGTAACTCGAATCGCGGCACGTCGCCCACCGGACGGACAATCCAGTCGTGACCCTCTCGGACTAACGCCGGGAACTAGTCACGGGTGGACCTTTCGGTCTCACCACGATCGTGCCAATCGGCCCCCGCGTGGGATAGGGTTGCTCGCCAAATTCGACTTACCTAAGTACCCACACGGAGGGTAGACCGGGCGATCGCACCTCGCCGCAGGTCGACTTCGGACACGGGCCACTTTAAGCGACCCGTTCCGTACTATCGGGATAACCGAGCGGTGTTATTCATCGGCCTCGACGGTTCGATTAATTATCGGGCGTTTTAGCCCACGACCAACCCTTTACGTGAAGCAAGATGGAGATTCAATGAAAGAAAAGACGAAGCGAAGCGGGAAAACAGTTCAACATGAAGCACATTTATTTCGCGATGAACGGAAAGCACACATATACAATTCCACCAAAAGCACATGTAAAAGAAGAAGACAATGCAATATTACACAAAAAGCAAATGCAACAATGCAGATCTATCTGACTACCGAGCACACGGCAACACTTATACAATTTTACTTCACAGACGGCGCCGACAACACATATTCCCAAAGCAAAAGGAAAGAACCACCCTCAAGGATGAGGGGGGTAGGCGGGTCTGGGGACGAGACCGTGTCGGGCCTACCGTCTGATGATGAGACGCAAAGTGGCGGTGGCGCCTCAACTCCGCGGGCCTCGCGGACAGTGTCTGGTAGGGGGTGGGAAAGGGGCCCCCTTTGTCGCACTATCTCAGCGCGGGGGGAAACAGGAGGGGGTTGCTGATGCTCGGGGGAAGGGGGATATCACCCTGTCTCGGGTCCCGCGGCGAGCGTCTCCTCCTCGACCTCGGTCGCGTTGCTGGCCTCTCCCTCTGCAGCTCCCGGCACCGACGCGAGCACCCCCTCGTCCGCCTTCGCCGCCGCCACCTCTCCACAGCTCCGTCTACTCGCCCTCTCCGTCTCCTCTCTTGGCTCGTCCCAACTCTTCCCTCTTGACTTCTCCCACTTCTTTCCAGCACCACCGACGACTCTCTTGAACTCCGCACAACTACTTTTACTGACGAACGCAGCCGTTTATATAAGCCCCGTGGCTTCGCTCTTTCACCCTTGACCCTTTGCCTCCGACACTTCACCTCTCTAACTGGCTCCCCATTGGACCGAGGAAAAGTGGGCGTGAATGCTTTTTGATCCAGGAATTTGCATATAGCGTCCTCACTCCAACGCCCTGGAGGCGGGGCCAAATCGCCCACGCTCTCCGATTGGACGGAACAAAAGTGGGTGTGAGTCGTTTTTGATCCGTTTTTCTCGGAAAGTCTGTGATGTCTCTGAATACGCTGCTCGGTGCGCGCCCTGCACGAGTCCAGTATCGGTGCCCACGAGTGGCACGAGAATGGTGGGGGTGCGATGGTGGCGAGTTGTGACGGTAAAGGTCGTGGCTGTTGTTGTGAAGCGGCGTTGTGGTTGGTGGTTGTTGTTGTGAAGCGACGTTGTGGTTGGTGGTTGTTGTGAAGCGGCGTTGTGGTTGGTGCTTGTTGTGTGACGGCTGTTGAGACGTGGTTGGTGGTGGTAGTAATGGCGGCTGGTCCAAAATAAAGATAGTAAAAGAAAAACGGCTATCCTGAAGAGTCGCAGCCCGAATGAATGACATTTATGCCCTCTAGACAACGGGTTTGGGCCTAACTACACATATACTTACAGAGATATCTCACCTAAGGGACCTGAATGGTGGTTTGCGAATTTGGTCAACCACAACTATATAAATAGTGCTAATCTGCAATTTTTATTTATATATTTTAGATCCTCGTGGAGGATCTCAAAGTCTTACTCACGTTGTTGTTTTGTGGACTTTTTTGTTTCACAGCCTACAGTTTTCATCGAAACTTCCTGAAACTTGGCGTGTAGATGTAAAAATACCCTGCGCAGACAGTAACCATCTGCGATTTTGAAAATTTCTCCTAGAAAAAAGGTTAAGACGTCAAAATATCTCCGCCAATGGAAATCGCCGAAACAATTATCTCTGAAACTAGCCAAGCTTTTTGAATTCTGTTTATGGGAATCGAACAGGGCATTGTCAGAGATGAATTACCGCACATATGATACATCACTATGACGTCATATCAATTTTTATGACGTCATTCCTATTTTTTGACATTTTTTGCTTCACAACCCAGAGTTTTCATCGGATCTTCGTGAAACTTGCCATGTATATACAGAAAGCCCACGCGCAGGCAGTAACCATCTCCGATTTTGGAAATTCTTCCAAGAAAAAGAGTTAACGTCATAATATCGCCACTAATGGAAATCGCCTATACCATTATCTCCGAAACTAGTTTGTTTCACAGCCTACAGTTTTCATCGAAACTTCCTGAAACTTGGCATATATGTAAAAATACCCTGCGCAGACAGTAACCATCTCCGATTTTGGAAATTCTTCCTAGAAAAAAAGTTGACGTCATAATATCACCGCTAATGGAAATCGCCTATACCATTATCTCCGAAACTAGGCAAGCTTTTTGAATTTTGTTTGCGGGAATCAAGCCGGGCATTAGCACAGATAATTTATCGCAAACCTGGTACATCACAATGACATCATATTTGTTTTTTATGACGTCTTCATTAAGAGGACGAAGATCTTAGCTCATTCGAGCTTGTTTATCCCAAAGTTCAATTACAAGATATTTTCAACATGGTCTGAAAATCTCTCTGTGCATAAAACAAGTCAAGAAAATGTAATGATCTGGGGTGTGCTGAGCAGGAATTTAATGGCAGATGAACATCCTACTGTAGTAAACAAGAGTGAGAATTGCTTTGCAATACATGCCCCCTTACTGTCCCATTGAATGTTTGGGAGATATAAGAATAAGAATAAGAATAATCCTGTAACCCACCATGCTTTGGTCGATTCGGCAAAATAAAAGGAAAAGCAATTTTCATTTACCGATATCATTTGTAGACTAGAAACCAATAAAGACAACTAGGGTAACAAACTGGAGATAAAAATTAGTTTGCTTTACCGCACGCTCGAGCCGATACTGGAACCAAAATAAAGATGACGAACCTCTCTACTCCACCGTGTTCTGTTCGTTTCTAGGTATTTCTAGGTTTTTACGTATCCTTAGTTTCTAGGTCCTTCAAATTAAAAATAACCCGATGTACATGCATGAAGCAAAAACATGCATCTGGCTTATATGCATATATAATACATCATGGTTATATACCTAATATCATTCCAATTACACCCAGGTCTAAAGCATAAGGCCTGTCGAACTGTGCTACTCCTGGCAATGGTGGCGCTTGATTTTATTGGGGTGGAGTTAAGCCAGCTGACCAGCCAATGGGTGTAAAGAGGTGGGTGGAGTCGGGGAAGCTGAACAATGACCCATGTATATTATTTGATATTTTCTAAGTCCAAAAAGGGCATAACTGTGAAAAATCGCATTTGTTGTGTAACTTCTCATAATAAAACCATACCAAGTTTTAAGAGAAAATGTTGAATGGTATGGAAAATTAAGTCTGAAAAACCACTTGTGGGACGGATGGACAGATGGACGGACGGACAGATGGAGAGCAAACCTTTCGTCCCCTTTGGTGAAACCGGTGGGGAATTAAAAACATGGTTGGACTGATCTCCACCAAATTTTGCATACATGTTGTCAGGTCATGGGCACAAAAATAACTAGAACAGCACTCTGGAGAGCGCATACCTTGGACAAGCTGAACAGTTTACGTTTTGTAATCCCATTGACAGGCTGGATCTGGATGCAGACCTGGATTAAAATCGAATCGGCTTGTTCTTGTCACCTAACCAACTCATGCACTTAGTTTTGTCAAAACTCGTCCACAATTTTTGAAATATCAGGCTGAATATCCTTTTTGGCCCCCTCTCTCAATGGTGAATCTCGATCCAGATCTTCACCAAAATGAAATCAATTCTTCCAAGTCACACACTAAACCTGTCCACCAAATTTTCTCTGAATCCATCGATAACTTTTTGAGATATCATGCTACATATTGTTTTAGCCCCTATCTCTCAATGGTGAAGAATCACTTTAAAAATTCTGGTATCTGATCCGGATCTTCACCAAAATGGAATAAATTTGTCCTAATCACACACCAAACCTGTCCATCAATTTTGTCCGAATCTGTCCACAACTTTTTAAGATATCCTGTTCACAGACAAACAGACAGATAACCAGGCAGACAGACAGGGGATTAAAACACAATATCCATCCACCTTCGGTGGCGGAGATAAAAGTCCCTCCTTCCTCTGAAGGGAGTGGTGGGGGGGGGGGGGTGAGACGACAACGTATTATTTTTGCACATACACATGCTGCAGTGCAAGTGGTTTAGTGAACACTGCTGCAGACAGTGGGGAGGGAGTATTCGCCATGGCGCAAAATAAATATGTTCACAGATATATGAGTACTTTATTTTGAACTTTTATGTAGAGCATTTACGGTTGATGAAGCATTCATTCTGTCAAACTTTCAACCAAAAAGAATGCAGATGTGGACAAATAACACTGGGGAACAATTTTTTTCTTATTTTCTGTTGCGTGAGATTTTTCAAGTTATTCTATGTATTTTTTCAATGCTGATTTCAAATCTGAAATCGGTTTTCCTCAATATGCTCTAGTTTTCATGCAATTTGAAACTTGCGATTTTCACCAAAAAGGACACCCATTGCTATTTGCACTAGGGATAACTTGAGAACTCGGGGTGCGATTTCGGAATTTAGTGGAAATATACGATATCTAAACTGCTAAATAACTATAGACCGTATTCGTTTTGCAGCGAACGACTTGCTCACGATTTAGACATCAATTTTCTTGATCTTTATTGATATTTATTTATCTTTATTGATATATATTCTTTAACTTTATGTTTTTCTTTGTTTCAGATCTGATCATGGCTTCTTCACTAAGACATAAATGTGTAAGTAATCCTGATGCATTCTGTTATGACTGTATGTGGCTGCAACACACTACTTCGTCAAAAGCGCAATATAACATCGTTTGTAAGGTGTACCTATAAAGCCGATTTTGATGTTCCCCTTGGCGACCAAGACAAGATATGGGCTCCTCATATTGTATGTTATAATTGTGAGGAAATGCTTTGTGACTGGACAAAAGGAAAACGAAAGAGTCTGCCTTTTGGAGTTCCCATGGTTTGGCGAGAACCCAAGGACCACGTAACTGAATGCTATTTTTGCCTGGTCAACACAAAGGGTGTCGGCAAGAAAAAACCGTCAAAATATCTCCTATCCCTGTATTCCCTCAGCAATTCGACCTACTCCGCACTTTGAGGAACTCCCTGTTCCAGTCTTTAATGGTTTTGTCTTATCTGAAGATGAAGGCATTGAACATGATCAGCAAGAGCACGAGGGTCGTGAAGACGAGCTTCAAGAAATGGTTTCAGAATCCGAAGCCTCCTCATCTGATGCCAAACAGTCATCAGCCCCTCAGCAGTTTAGCCAACAGGAATTGAATGACTTAGTGTGTGATTTGGGGCTTTCCAAGAAAGCAGCTAAGGTATTAGCCTCCAGGCTGCAAGAAAAAAATCGACTTGACCACTCTGCAAATGTTTCATATTTCCGAAAGTGGGACCAGATCTTTGTCGCCTTTTTCCCAGAAGACAAGCAGTTTGTTTACTGCCACGATATCCCAGGTCTTCTCAGGCAATTAGGTGTTACTTCGTATAATCCAACAGAATGGCGATTATTTCTGGATACCTCTAAGCGCAGCCTCAAGTGTATTCTCTTGCACAATGGCAATGTTTATGGAGCGGTTCCATTTGGTCACTCAGTGCATTTGCGAGAAGAACATAATGACATAAAAATGGTCATTGACTTACTCAAATATCACGAGCACAACTGAATCATTTGTGTGGAACTGAAAATGGTCAACGTTCTCCTTGGTCAACAGAAAGGCTTCACAAAGTTTCCATGCCATCTCTGCATGTGGGACAGTCGAGCTCGAGAGAAACACTGGATCCAGGAGGAGTGGCCCATCTGTGAAACTCTGGAAGCAGGCATGCCAAACATTGTGAATGACCCAATCGTCAGCCGAGAGAAGATCATTTTTCCCCACTCCATATCAAGCTCGGCTTGATGAAACTGTTCGTGAAGGCATTGAGTACTGATGGTGAATGTTTTCAACATATAGTTTCTGCTTTTCCTGCTTTGTCTTTCGAGAAGATCAAAGCAGGTGTGTTTGATGGACCTTAAATTCATGCCCTTGTACATGATGAGGAATTTGAAAGGAAGATGAATGACAAGGAGAAGACAGCGTGGCTGTCTTTCGTTGCAGTTATACAAAACTTTCTTGGTAACAAAAAAGCAGATAACTATGAGTTTCTGGTTACGAGAATGCTGTTGGCTTTTCACGATCTTGGGTGCAACATGAGTGTCAAGCTCCATTTCCTGAATAGTCACCTTGATCAATTCCCTGAGAACCTTGGGGCTGTAAGTGAGGAACAGGGAGAGCGCTTCCATCAGGACCTCATGATGATGGAAGAGTGCTACCAAGGGCGATGGGACAAAATATGATGGCAGACGACTGCTGGAGCATCAAACGAGATTGTCCTGTGCAAGTCCACAAACGCAAGAGCTACAAGCGCAAATTCTTGCCTGAATAGGACCTATTTGAACTTTGCATTCCATCCTTATCAATTGTTCTGAATCACCTATCATCTTTATGTCGAAATAGATGTTAATTTAAATTTGCTTTTAATTCAAATTGTAACTTAACAAATAAATGTTGAAAATGTTGAATTGCAAAATATAAGGTTAATATAAATTTGCTTTTACTACAAATTGTAACTTACCAAATAAATGTTGATAATGGTGGATTGCAAAACATCTAGAGCTTACAGAGCAAAACTAACTTCACATTTGAATTCAGCACACTCAAGTTAGGTAAGATCAAGTGCTGGTATCAATGCAACAAAAACTTTGTTCCCCAGTGTAATAAATAAACAAACTTTCCGGGAGGCAAAATAATCTACTGAGCTGCATTTCCCAAGATGGAAATGGCAATTCCTTTGCTTAGAATATGCTATCGATCAAACTTTTAGAAAATTCGCACCAAATCGATTTGCAACATCACTTTCCAACACACTATGTAAAGTCATTGCTCTGTTCTTACAGGTCGTTGATTGATACCTTCCTTTCTCTTGTTGAATTAAAAATTGACAATTAATTATTTGAATATATTTAATTTTGTACTTATTTTGCTTCAAAGGCCGAACACCAAAAATGTCAGCTATATTTTGCTTCCCACGAGGATTAGCACACCTTCAATTCTTAATTGATACAACCTTGAGTATGTACAGAAGAACAACACCTGATTGCACAATTTTGTTCCACCAGCTTAAACGCAATGGCTGTGAAACAGAAACCGATGGGAATAACAGGCTTCAGTTTCATGCATTTCTGCATGGTTTAATAAATAAATTAAGAATTGCTGCTTTTATACTGTATTGTATAAAACTAAATATATATATATATATATATATATATATATATATATATATATATATATATATGTAAACATTAACAATGCTATTTTGCAACACATTCAGCAATAGTCAGTACATAATTCTACAAAATGAGAATAAAATATTGGCCAAAACATTCAGTTACGATGGGAGAAAAAGCAAAGAAGAATACGACTGAACGGAAGAAGACTAAGAGATCTTATTGAAATCGAATAGCTTTAAACTCTATTGTAGTGTGTTTACGCTTCACAGTTACCTTATTTTGACTCATGACTAGCATGCGCCCCTCGCCGCCAACCATCTGTAAAACTTACCTGACTACCTCCGCCAAGATGGCACTGCAACTGGTTGCTTTTGGTGCGAATCCCTTATATCATGCGACAATCAACATGTGTATGGGGTCAGAGAGAATTGAACATCTGTTTCAAATAGTTTCACTACCTGGGCTTTAATAGCAATCAGCAACAGCAAACAATAAATCAAACCAAACTCATGAGGTAATTCGCCTATAAAACCAAGAATGATGTTAGCCTCTGGATGATGGAGCCCTTTTCTGCCAATGGAGATGCTTCCTTTTCCAACACTCCATTGGTAGCCAAGGATGGTTGATTGTGTATCCTTATCAATCTCTTTCTCTATTCTGTAAAAAAGTTGAGCTCGCTCTGGACTGCTCAATACAAAAGTTGTGATCACTCTGCACTGCTCAATACAAAAGTCGTGATCACTCTGGACTGTTCAGTACAAAAGGTGAGATCACTGGACTGTTCAGTACAAAAGTTGAGATCACTCTGGACTGTTCAGTACAAAAGTTGTGATCACTCTGGACTGCTCAGTACAAAAGTTGAGATCACTCTGGACTGTTCAGTACAAAAGTTGAGATCACTGGACTGTTCAGTACAAAAGTTGAGCTCACACTGACCAGCATCATATTTTACTGATCAGCATTTTCCAGAGATGGGAAAATAGAGGAATGAAAGAGTGATTGTGAGCAGTGATTCTTGATTTTGGCAGTTTCGGAGAAGGGGTTTTTTGGAAGACCTTGAGCACCCTGCGGAGATATAGGGGGACAGATCACAGACAGAGTGGGGGGGGGCAAAGCCAGAGAGGAGATGGTAGAAGAGAGAAATACCACTGACCTGCCTCTGGTGAGAGGGAGATTGAGAGACGCAAAGACTCGGCTTTATCGCGGGTGATACCAATGATCCTAAAAGCCTTAGTTTCCACAACATGAAGTTGAGCAAGGTGTGAGGCAGGAGCACCACCCCAGTGTGAGAGCAGTACTCCATCCGACTGCAAATGAAAGCTTTGAAAGTGGTTAAAAGCTCAGGTGTGCCAAGGAAGGGCTTTGCATGACGTTGGATACCCAGTTGGTGACTGGCTTTGGAGACCAGCTTGGAGATGTGGCTTTCCCAGGAAAGATCATGGCAGATACTGAGGCCTGAAAGCTTGAATGAAAGGAATTCTTCAAGAGGATTGTTGAGAAGGTAGATCGGGAGGGGGGGGGGTTCCAGATGGTCCTTTCAGAGAGACATCGTGATGGTGTGAGATTTGTCAGGATTGAAAAATATATTTCAACTGTTTGACCAGCTTGTGATTATATCCAGATCTGCAGAGAGGGAAGAGGTTGCTGCTTGCCGATCAGAGGGAGGAGAGATGTTATCGCAGAGGGTGGAGTCATCAGCAAAGAAATAAAGATGATTTTCCAGAGAGTCTGAGAGATCATTGATGAAAACCAGAAAAAGCACAGGGCTTGGAACACTACCTTGAGGAACTCCAGCCTGAACAGGAAAAGGAGATGAGAAAATTCCATTAAGAGCCACACATTGACTGCGACAGGAGAGGAACTCCATGAGCCTTGAGCGGAGATTGCCTTGGATACCATAAGAAGAGAGTTTGGTGAGCAATGCAGAGCAGATAGACCCGACAAATGGGTCAACTCTTTTTCTGTTGAGTTCTCAGATGCTTGGTTCACATCTTCAAACCACAAGGGAACTGCCATTTGACGCCAACCCTAATGAGATTACAACCAACGAGAATACATACAGTAAAAACAATCTACACAAACTATTTGAGCAAAAGCATGCTCCACAAAATCACAATCCCAAGATTGTATTCCCCCTCGAGTCAAAGCAACACTTCGTATACCCCCCTCCCCACTCTTATTTCATGCTACTATCAATCACACTGCAATGCACCAAGTACCAAACGATGCCTTCTTTAAAACTAAGGTCAGAATACTTTTCTTTAGTACAATAAGTCTCATACAAATGATGCATTTCAGTGAAAGAGCTGAAACCAGTCTGCAGTTGGCCTTCATTTTGCACACACAGCTGCTGGCCATGTTTCTTGATGAATTTTTTTTTGTAAGTTAATGAGAGCTGCTAATGTTAATCTGTCCCAAGGCACATTTGAATCTCAAGTCTTGCCAGAGAGAAAAACGGGAACATTATTTGTTTCCAATTAGCAGCACCAGGCACTTGTTTGGGATGGCACGCAGGCCATGTTAGACACGCAGGGCGTGAAAATTGCACACAGGCTGAGGACAGCGTGTCCGTGCGTGACTAATTCTTATTCGATTCTAGTGATTTGCTTTAGCGCAGTCCGAGCATGCTATTTCGGCCATAGTTTCTGGTGGACACTGTTTTCAAAGCATCTAGGATGTGCAAATGTATGCCTTCTGTTGAGATTCTTGTCTATCTATAATTTTAATAAGCCAGCGTTATAATAATAAATAATAAGCCTCGTACTTACAGACAGCGTTGTCACCAAAAGCCTTTCTCATCTGTGTATGTGTGTGTTAATGTTGAAATGTGGCTGCAGCTGGGGCTGAAGATGGAACTGGAGATGGAGGAGGACTTAAATGAAGGTGAGGGGAGAAGCATCAGTATCAAATTAAGAAGAAGTCAATGATCTCTCTTTGCATCATGTTCTTATGCCAGGCTATGTAATATGCATGGCCTAGCATGTATTCCTGAGCAAAGGATGTCATTACCTGAAGGCCACCTCGAGGTATTCACACTCTCCTCGAAGCTGTCTTGCCTGTTTTCAAATCTCAACCCAGCTCTAAACTGTCATCCTCGTATTTCACAGGCACGGCGATTCATTGACATGTGTGCTGTCCCCTCGGATGGACATTAAACTGGGCGTTCCATCTGCCAGCATTAATTGTTGTACATTAAATATCACAGTGTGTCTTTGGCAATGAGTCAGTGAGCTTTTGCCGGTATGCTGGCCAAATTCCAAATTCCTGCCATAACTATTGCTGGGAAGGCAATGTTAAACCATATATATATATATATATATATATATATATATATATATATATATATATATATATATATATATATATATATATATATGAAGCCTCCGATGCTCTTCTGGCCAAAGAAAGCTGCATAAAGCACCCATGATGGGCTGTGCAAGGTAAGCACTTTGCTGTTTCAAACTCTTCCCAGAATTCCTCCACAGCACAAAAGACATTCACAAATAGTATACACATGAGAATCCCAATGATACACCCTCCCCCCCTCAGCTGCCAGACCAGTTTCATGCCTTGTTGGCAAATCATCAGCGACAGTGCAGACAGAAACATGCACCACTGATGCTCCCAAACATGTACCACATGTAAACGTCAAAAGCATTCAACATGTAAATTAAAAACAAAGACCCACTCACATCTCTTATATGTGAATGGAGGGAATAACCAATTAGCTCTCACCTAATCAATGAAACCAAAGTGGTGAGGATTGTACAAATACAAATCCACTTCTCCCATGTTCTTCTGGCTGAAGAAAGCTGCATAAATCAACCATGAAAGGCTATACAAGGTAAGCCCTTTGCTGTTTCAAACCCTTCTTCCGGGAACGGCATTCAGTGGAGTGCATACCTCTGCCAGAATGAACAGTTTACGTTTTGTTTTCCACTGATAGACAAGATCTGGATCCGGACCTGAACTAAAATCTAATCAGCTTGTTCTTGTCACCGACCCAATCATCCACCAAATTTTGCCATAATCCGTCCACAATGTTCTTAGTTATCATGCTGTACAGCACATCGTTTTTGGCACCATCTCCCAATGGTGAAGAATCACTTAAATAATTTTAAATGCTCATATCCAGATTCGGATCTTCACTAAAATCAAAACAATTTGTCTTTGTCAAACATCCAATGTGTCCACAAAGTTTAGTCTGAATCCGTCCATAACTCTTGACTTATCGTGCTATACATAATTTTTAGCCTGATCTCTCAATGGTGAAGAATCTATATATTACTAAAACTGTCATCTTGTATTTTCCAGAAATACACCCAAAACAGTACATGATAGTGCAAAAACTTTATGACCACCTTATCATTCGCCTGCGGTGTGCAGTATCAAGTTTCGTTCAAATCGGGCAACGAAAAAAATTATTAAAAAAATCAATTCCCGATTCAGTCAAGTACTCTTCGGGAGAATTTGATCAATGCAGACAACCTCAGCGGTATAGTTCGCTGGAGCTATCTTTATTTTATTTTATTGAAATGATCTTTTTTTTCATCAACTGCCGTCACAACGGGAACCCAAGCGTCGTCCAGTCACTTATATAATTCTCACACTGTATCTGGATCCAGATCCGCATCTTCACCAAAATCGAACCAATTCATCCTTGTCACACATATAAACTATCAAGCTTGGTGTTGGCTTTATGGTTAAGGTGGTTGGCTTAGGATCTTAAGGTCTTGAGTTTGAGACCCTGTCAGCCATTGAGTTAACACCAGGTGGGGTTAACTCAGTCAATTATCCTTCCAAGATTGGCAAAATGAGTACGAATACACTGGTGAAGAGGGCACTGCATTCGTGGTTGGGCTGTGCCCTCAGAAAATGATGCAACCAGCAGCCACAAGTTGCACACTGTACCTGCCCAAACTGTTCACCAAATTTCGTCAGAATCTATCCACAACTTTTTGAGATATCTTGATCACAGACAAACAGACATGAAAACATAACCTCCATCCACCTTCGGTGGTTCCCTTCGTGTGCAGCCTTTTTGGCTGCTGGTTGCATCATTGTTTAGGGGCACGGCTATACCCCTGATGCAGTGCCCCCATTACCAGTGCACTGGTGCTCATTTCACCGATCTCAGAAGGATGACAGGCTGAGTCAACCCCCTGGTGTTAATTCAGTAGCCAACGGGGCTCTGGCTCAAACTCTGGACCTTATGATCCCAAGCCACCACCCTAACCACTAAGCCAACGCCAGGCTTACCTTTAGTGGTGGAAGTAATTAA
>NC_140965.1:57795075-57822575 GCF_056783735.1 Eptatretus burgeri
AATTTCTATCGTGAGAAGAAACAGTCCTGCTGTTCTAGGGCCCTTGGTTTGAAGACCATCGCACAGATGACCTCATGTACATGACCGAGAGGAGTGATTTGGCGCCATTTTGGGTGCATCTTCCCACGTGGTGGTAACGTGGTTTTTGAGGATTACCAGGCTCCGAAAAGGTTATCTCTGGACACACAGCTAAGTGCTGGAATAATGGGAGGATTTTATTTTATTTTATTTGTTCCCTTGTCTGTTTTTGTGACTGAGTGGAGACATCTCAAATTAGGTTTTAGTTTACCTCATGTATCATTACATCACACTTTGATTTATTTTCATTATTACACGTTGATTTATTTCCATTATAACTTGTTGATTTATGTTCATTAAACTCTCCTTTGTTGAATTCACTTGTGTTTGTCTTTGTTGTGGGTCCGAGTATGTACCCGTGTGCCTCCATTGTCGTACATGCCCCACCACCTTCTGTTCCACACGTGCCATAATCTTCAAGTATCAAGGCTGTTCGCCTCCAAGTAGAACCGTTCAGCTATCTGTCCAGTCGGTGTTACACCGCCACGTCCACGGCATCTGGGTCAGGAGTGGGATAATTTAAGCCACTGGTCATGAAGATATTTAACATACACTTCCCAGGGATGCCCAAAATGTAAAATATCTCTCCAAATTGGACTAATAAACACCTTTTTAGGAGTCAGAATTGCTGATAAGATCGATTCTGGGGCTTAAATATTGAAATTTGGCTTGGTTTAAGAAATTCTTGAGGTTAACGCATGTGTGGAAATGGAATAAAGCCACGAACGCTGGTGTCTCCCAGCATTTATAAGCATTGCTATGGACCCAGCGATTTGTAGCTTTCATGAACACTGAACAGGTGTTTGATAATATGAGTGAGGAGAGTGAAAATTTAATTTTATTGTTAAGAAGTTATTGCAGCCTGTTCCAAGTCAAGGCATGGTTGAGTAGTCCAAAAAACATGGTGGCTTCAGACCCCAGTAAGGTAACCCAGGATATGCCTTAAGAACCCAAAGAGCAAGGTGGCCTAGTAGTGCCTGATAATCTAATAGAAGACAAAGAAGGAACCTGAATAAGTAAAAAAGCAAAGATTGAGTCATCAGGAGGAACCTGGATGGGATTCAGTTTTCAGCCATGACTCCACAACCCTCAAACCCATCCAGATGCAGCCAAGTGAGCCTCACAGAAAAATTTCTGCAAGAATTCACTTCTCCTTGGAGAAATCGATAACAGAAGAGAGAAATAGAGTAAAAGAGAAGAAACAGCAATAATTAGAATAAAGAGAACTGTGAAATTTTTTTTCGAAAGAAATGTGAAAGGAACAAAGAACAAAGATGTCAGGAAGAACCCAAACAGAAAGATTTCACCAGTTACTCCTCAGGCTCAAACGCAGCGATATGTACAAGCTACCAGAAGTCCATCAGCGGGGAAGCACATTCCACATAGCATCAGGATATGATGCAAACATAATCAATGGGGAGACCAAGAAGGAACCCAAAGAAGTAGAAAGCAAAGATGGAGTCTTCAGGAGGATCCTGGATAGGATTTGGGTTTCAGTCACTACTCCACTTCCCTCAAACCCATCCAGATGCAGCCAAGTGAGGCTTAAATAAAACTTTCTGCAATAATTCACTTCTCCTTAAAGAGATAGAAAATGTAAAAGAGAAATAAAGAGAGAAATAGTAACCACAGTCCAGATACATCTGGAGATGACTACAGCCCGGACGTCCAGTTTGGGAGCGAGTAGAAATATGGGAAAGGAGATAGATAACAGCTGTTAGAAATGGAATTTACAAGAAATGTCTGTTAGAAATGGAATTTACAAGACACTGTAAAAGACATGGAATTGTAGAGGAGATTGTTTGTCTCCTCCATAACTCCAAAATCATGAAAGTTTGCAGCCTGAAACTTTGCATGCATACTCAGGGCACTCAAAGGAGTCCATGAGTGAAAATTGGGTGTTTGGGTTAATTTAAACACCCCTTTTGAAAATAATTAACGGCCTTATTTAATTAATATATATCCCTTATCAGGCGCATCCTCGGCCACCTCGCTCTTTGGGGTCTTAAGGTGTTTCCTGGGCTACCTCGCTGAGGTCTAAAGCCGCCATGTTTTTTGGACCGCTTAACCATCCCTTCATTCGGAACAGGCCGCTACAATTTCTTAACGATAGTGGTTCTTTTTCATTTTTCCCCACTCGTATTATTGAATGGCTGTTCATTCAGTAATACAGCTATGGGCATTTATATGCACTTCAATGTGCTACAAATGGAAGAGCCATAGTACATTGTAGTGCTTATAAATGCCCAGAGATGCCAGCATTCATGGCTTTATTTCATTTCTGCCCATGTGATAACCTCGAGAATCTCTTTAACTAAGAAGAATTACAAATTTTAAGCTCCAGATTTGAACTCAGCAGCAGTTCCGACACTACTAAAAGTGTTACATTTGTCCCATTCGGACATTGCTTGAGCATTTCCAGGTGCGTAGTTTTATCGCTTGCCAAGCCAGGCATTCCGTTGGACTGCTTTCTTGAGTGCTAAAGCCACTTACTGAGTACCCTGCAGTCGATAGCAGTACAGTTCGTGTCCCGATCAGGATGTACAGTCAAAAGTTTATGTCAAAAGTCAAAATATGTATATATATATATATATATATATATATATATATATATATATATATATATATATATATATATATATATATATATTCTCTTCTCCCATCCCAACAAGGGAGAGGTACGTATACAGCACACACAGACGTGGTACATATGGGTAGATTTGGATCTGCAGGGACTCTCTGTGGGTGTGTCGGCATGCCATGCCTGTTCTGGCCCCATGGTGTCAAAGTTTCATCCCATATCTTAAGGAAGTTCTATGAGTTTTTTATTTGTCCTCGCTGCTGTTTCTCAAGCACTTGGTTATCGGGTTTGCTTTACAAAGGTTTTATGTTTCTCTTTGTGAGTTTCAAAGTAGAATATATTTGATAACACCCGATTTCTGAGTCATTTGCCATATTAACATGTTTTCTAAATTACTGAGCCAAATTGTTTCCCACCCATCACATGCAGCTGTTTATAAAGATTAATGTTTGTGCACATCTCCCTGAAACATCCATACAAATGAAACGGAGTATTTCGGTGCAGGCTGCTCAAGGTTTATGGGTTGTATACAGTATGCACTGTAGTTGGTCATCACACTGACTCCAATCTGACAATTCCTGAAAATTTTCCCATATTGGCTAAGCGTGTGTGTGTGTGTGTGTGTGTGTGTGTGTGTGTGTGTGTGTGTGTGTGTGTGTGTGTGTGTGTGTGTGTGTGTGTGTGTGTGTGTGTGTGTGTCATTAGGCAGGGCATAGTCTCTCTCCAAACTCCCCTACCCCCACTCCTCACTCTTTGTCCCAGCCATTCTCTACCCCTTCCCAATACAGTGCAGCTCCCTCCTCCCACACTTCTCTCACTCTCCCCTCCCACCTCCCTCTCTCTGTCTCTGTCTCTCGACTTATTCAGACAGTGGTTATCTCCATCCATGTCTGGACAGTGGTTATGTCCGGGCAGTTTTTTTTTATCTCCAGACATGTCCTGGCAGTATTTGTTTCCCATATAGGGAGAGTAACAACCCAACATCCAACTCAACAGCTGGTGGATCAGTCTGGTACAGCCACTCAATGTAACCGGCCCAGTGGGCCTTCACTTTACACTCCTCTGTCAAGAGCCCACCACCCTCCGCTCTAACTGCCATACACTGAGGGATGGCTTTGGAGGAACGCAATGTGCAAATTCCCCTGCAAGTAGGATGAGAATCATTTGACCACTGGTGATGTTCTACCCTCTCACAGATTCCTCGCACATGGGCGTCCTTGTCCATCCTCAGCGCACATGCAGTTTTATGCCTCAACCCCCTGAACAGCTCAGCTCTGCCATTAAGCCTGGCCCTGCAACTGGGCCATAGTATCCAATACCCTGGCAAGCCAAAATTCTTCTTTGCCCTCTGATGAGTTCCAAGACATCCACCAGCAACATCAAGGATGGTGGTCTTGAAGGCACTCCACAACTCTTCAGGATTCCCCAAAGCACCCAGATCCCCTAAATCCCCACTCAGCCTGTTTACAAACCCCTCAGCCACCCTCTCATCCTTGAGCTTGCCAACATCCAGTCTAGGCTGGTATGGTACCATTCTTCCTGATTTAAGCTGCAACTTCAGAGTTGCTACCACAAGCCTGTGGTCAGTATTGAGGAACTGAGCACTCCGGTAGATTCTGTAGTTCTGGATCATCCTCCAGTGATCATCAATGAACACATGGTCAATATCCTTTGCCACACCACCAGCATTGGAATACCAAGTTCAATGATGAGCGTGTGGACACTGAAACCATGAACCATCCACCCTAAGTCCATGACTTGTTGCAACGTGAAGGAACTTAATAATATTCTGGTTCACAGTTGGAGACCCATTGAGACCAATACATGTCGCATAACCATCCCTATCAGTTCCAGTAAATGCTGTGAAATCCCCCAAGAATAGAAGTGTATCTCGCCCGGGGCACTTATCAACCACAGACTTGAGTGTGGCATAGAATATGTCCTTCATGGTGAGTTAACTCGCCTTAGTCGGATCATATACAGAGACCAGGCAAACGACAACCAAGGAGTGAAGAATCCTGATTCTCACAATACGCTGGTTGACCGGTGTTACATCAATTATCATTGGAGTCAGCTTATTGGACACAGCTACAGCAACTCCATGGGCTTGGTAACCATCAGAGTGACCAGACCAAGAGTAACTGGAACCACCCGCCATGATCTCGCCACTATCCGGCTTCCAAACCTCAGAGTGCTGCAATACTGATGCTCAAAAGCTTGAGCTCAGATGATAACAGAGACAGGTGATTATCATCCTCTCTTAGGGATAGGACATTCCAGGCACCCATCCAAAGGGTCCGCCTCAGGATAACCCAAGGAGACCGCCGTCTGATGGACACCTCAGCACCACCCAACACACACTACCGCAATCTGACCTGGGATGGTTTCCCAATGGTTTCTCTCCTTTCATGAAAGATTGGGAGCCCTGAAGGCTTTGCCCTAATCCCGTCATCTGGTGAGCTTCCCCACGGAGGGCATGTGCACAAGAGGTACTCCCACCGAGTGGGTTTTCAATTTTCCCTGTTTTTTTTTTGTGTTTTGCAGAGTTAAAGGTTTTATGGTGGCCAGAGTGCAAATCCTGCCACCAACGTCCAAAAACAAAAAGTAACCCAACTGCAGGAGGATGTCTGCAGACACAGTTGGGCACTAGATATATATGGCCGTTGGCTCACAAGGAGCTCCTCTTCCCTTTGACAGGTTTTGTTTTTAATCCTGCTGGTTGTCCACATCATACACCCTACTCACCAGGAAACCTGGTGTGGGAGACGGTTTAGTTGCCGACAACCTGACATCCGGAGGGAAAAGGGGGAGAAGAAACAGACATGGCAACAGGTAGGGCGAGGATGACAGCAAGCTGCCTTGATATCTGATCTATGTCGTTGCTAATTTGAGTTATACAAAGACTTGCAATAACTTTCATTAAGTGGTAACTGATGAATAATGATCCCCTCACTTACCCCGAAGTCATTTTTGTAACTCTACATCCTGTATATCATAACAAAATTATCTCTTTCTCCTGTTCGTTTTGTTTAGTTACATCCTGCTCTGTTCTGTGTTCTGTGTTCTTGCTCCACATGAGCATCGACACTGCATATCAAATAAATAAATAAAATGCCATGTATGTCAGAAAATTAGAGGAATCAAATAATTGGACATCTTCGAGCAAGGTCTTCCATTAGCCATGTTGTAAGGCTCTTTAGCTTGAGGAAAGGGATTGTTTATGAACTCAAAATACATTATCAAGCCACTGGACCAACAAGAGATATGTCAATAAGTGAACGTCCAAAGATATTGACAATCGCTCAGGACTGATACATCCTCATTTACCATCAACACAATCAGTTTCAAACTGCCCAGAGTCCCGCAAGCATGAACATCCCGATGTGAAAACATTTTCTACAACGCAGCATTACGTGATTTGGTTACAATGAAATGGACATGTAATTATTAATTCTTTATCTCTGTCAGAGATTTGCACTTCATCTCTGTCCCATGGTATCACATAAATAAACGAGATGGTATTCATAGAATACTTATCCAATGCAGTCTTGAGAAGGACATGGTGTGAGCCAACTCTTCTAGCAGCAAACTTGTCATTAAAAAAAATTAAATACAAATCAAATGGAAGACCAAATAAAATAGGTACTACAATGTCGTTGGTCATCGGAAGGAACCCGAACAAGGAAAAAAAAAAGAAGATGAAGTCATAGATAGGACTCGGGTTTCAACTGCTACTCCAGCCTCAGGCCCATCCAGGCATAGCCAAGTGAGCCTAATTCAAAAAAACAAAACAAAAAGAATGCAGATTCTTAAAATTGAATAATTCTGGCTGCCAGACCAAGTGTCCGATCAGGTTAAAATTTCAATCATATATTCCCCATCACTACTGCATCGTATTTTAAAGTGTCAGGTCGATGATGCAGTGTTTCAGGAGAGAGAATTAAAAAAAATATTTTCCTTCATCAAATATGGCTACCAAACCATATGACCTCTCAATTTATTCATAAACACCGTGGTATCCCCAAGAGTTGGGGGACATTTTTGTGGATTCCTTGCTCTCGACCTGTCCAGCCGTTCTGGAGAAGATTTATAAAGGTTTTAGGGTAAATCCAATATGGCTGCAAAGCATGTGACCTACTTTTTATTCCTCATGGATAGGCGGTCATACCTGTGAAGTTTCTACTTGTTCTGTTCAGCTGTTTCGGAGAAGAAGATTTTTGAAGATTAAAAAATAAAAAATAAAATGGTTACCGAACCCCGTAACTGATGACATCATAAATTTTTTTGTGTTGACAAATTTATCCCCAGTTGGCTCTCAAAAATTTTTCATACTAATAGGATGTAATATTCTACATATGCAATTATGATGTCATAAAGAAGGGACCGATGACATGTTTTAAAAAAAAAAAATCACACTTCTTCCCCATGGGACGTACTTCACATGTGCCAAGTTTCAATTTTTTCCTGGAGCAGTTTCGAAGATAACGGTCAAACTTTTCTCCTTTTTTTCAAACATGGCTACCACACCACTTGACCTATGACGTTATAATTATGAAAACGTTCCACATGAGTTGTCATGCCTGGTGTTGGCTTAATAGTTAAGGTGGTGAGCCTGGGATCCTAAGATCCTGAGTTGAAATCCCTCTTGGCTGTTGAATTAATACCAGGCAGGGTTTACTCAGCCTGTCATCCTTCCGAGGTCGGCAAAATGAGTACCAGCTTAATGGTATCCTGTGTCGGAGTGGTGACCTGTCCAGGATTGTGCCCAATAGCCCAGGAGACTGCTTAGGCAGCACCAATGTGCGCTTCACAGAGTATGGTTCCAATGGATGGATGGATGGGTTGTTGCACCTCGAGTGCAAATTTCAAGTCAATCTAACAAGTGGTTCCACAGAAAAGGAAATAACAAAATGCAGATATGTATGTATGCATGTATGTAAAGGACAAATTGTTTAACCCCACTTTTTACATCGTGAGTGTGGGCTAATTACGTTAACACACACACACTTATTCGGTTTTTCTTTATGGCATGGAGTGTATGTCACTTTAAATATGTACTTACAATTGTCTCAGGAATGCAAACTTTTTTTAGCTTTAAATTTCTGACTATGTAAAAAATCTACTTATGTGTTGAAAGATATATAATAGTATGTTACAATTTCTTCGACTGTTGAGTATTTCAGTCGCATAATTTTTTGAATGGAGATTAAATATCTTATTAGGTTCAGAAATTCATATTTGCATTACGTTTCTTCCAGATAGTGCGCCAACAAACAATTTATACTGACACCTGTTTTTTACCTTGTTTTTTTTTACCTTGGTTTTTTCAGAACATTTTACTCTTAAGGTCAGGTATGGGAGCATGTGCCAGAACAGCGCGTCGCTGCGTCCACTTTCCGCCGGTACTCCAGGGGCCTCCGTCTGGCCATACCCCAGGCAGATGCCAGGCCCATCCCCATCTCCTTGAGATGATGGTCAACCTGTTGCAACCATGAGGCACGTGGTCGGCCCACTCGCCTCCTCCACTCATGAGACTCCCTCGCTGAGAGAATCTGGTGAGCAGGATCAGAGTCAGGAAAACGAGCGACATGTCCATACAGCCGCAAATGACGCTCACGGACCATGCAGGTAACAAATCTCATCCGAGTCTCTCTCAGCAACCGCTCGTTGGACACAAAATCCGACCAGCAATAGCCAAGGATTCTCCGAAGAGACCTGGTAGCAAAGGAATTAAGTCTCCATCTCAGATCCTTGGTCAGAGTCCAAGTCTCGCACCCATAGAGCAAGACTGGAAGTACCAAGACCTGAAGACTCGGACTTTCGTCCTCCCGCACAGGTACCGGCAGCGCCACACCCCATGATCCAGTGAATCCATGACTCCCCAGGCCCGACCCAGACGTCTATTGACCTCTGACTCGCAGCCAGCAGAGACATGAATATCACTGCCAAGGTAAGTGAATCTCTCCACGACCTCAACATCCTCAGCACAAACAGACACAGACAGGACAGCAGCATCCAAGATGTCACCGAAAGCCTGGATCTTAGTTTTGACCCAAGAAACCCGTAATCCCAATGGCACTCCTCATTCAGCACCTCGAGGGCCCCCAAGAGGATGTCTAAAGTCTCCGCAAAGATGACTGCATAATCTGCAAAATCAACGTCCGAGATCTTGACATTCCCAAATGATGCACCGCAACTTGATCTCTCCGACATCCTCCCTAAAATCCAGTCCATACAAGTGCTGAAAAGTGTGGGGGCAAGTACACATCCCTGACGAACTCCAGTAACAACTGGAAATAAGTCAGAGATGGTACCACCACACTTCACAGCACTCTCAGTACCAGAGTAGAGTTCAGACATCAGATCGATCAGTTTGGGTGGCACCCCACGAAGACCAAGAATCCTCCAGAGGACATCCCGATTCACTGAATCGAACGCTTTACAGAGATCAACATAGACTGCAAGCAGACTCTGCCGAAACTCTCGTCTGCGTTCGGTGAGGACACAAAGTGCAAGGATACGGTCAATCGTTGACCTCTTTGGTGTAAAGCCTGACTGCTCTGGACGCTGGTGCTCAAGCAGATGGTGGCGAACCCTATCAATTATTATCCGAGCAAAGACCTTGCCCGGCACTGAGAGCAGCGTCACCCCTCGGTAGTTGTTGCAGTCTTGGTGATCACCCTTTCCTTTCCAGAGAGGAACAACAAGGCCCCTCTTCCAGTCAGTTGGGATGATGCCTGTGTTCAAGGCAGAGCACAAAACTGCATGCAATGACACGAGTGCAGCATTTCCACCAGCCTTGAGAAGTTCGGCATGGATGCCACAGATCCCTGGAGCTTTGCCCCGTTTCAACTGATTCACCGCAGCCCGTGTTTCCACAAGCGAAGGTGGGCCACAGTTGATTCGAGGGTCAGCAACAGGGATTGTAACACCCTTGACGCCAAACTCGACAGCTGGGGGATCAGCCTGGTACAACCGCTCAAAGTAACCAGCCCAACGGGCCTTCACTTCAGACTCCTCTGTCAAGAGCCTACCACTCTCTGCTCGAACTGCAGTGCTCCGAGGGATGGGCTTGGATGAACGTAATGCGCAAATTCCCCTGTAAGCGGGACGAAAATCACCTGTCCACAGGTGATGCTCTACCCCCTCACAGATTCCTTGCACATAGGCCTCCTTGTCCACCCTCAGTGCACGTAAAGTTTTACGCCTCAGCTCCCTGAACAGCTCAGCTCTGCCATTCAGCCTGGCCCTGCGACTCTGGTCAATGGTATCCAGTGTCCCTTGAGAGACAAAATTCTTCTTTGCCCTGCGGTGAGCTCCAATGCATCCACTGGCAACATCAAGGACGGTGGTCTTGAAGGCGCTCCACAACTCTTCAGGACCCCCCAAAGCACCCAGACCCCCCAAGTGTCCACTCAGCCTGTTCGCAAACTCCTCAGCTACTCTCTCGTCCCTGAGCTTGCCAACATCCAGCCTAGGCTGGGATGGTACCATTCTCCAGGATTTAAGGTGCAGCTTTAGAGTTGCTACAACAAGCCTGTGGTCAGTATTGAGGAACTGAGCACTCCGGTAGACCCTGCAGTTCTGGATCATCCTCCAACGACCGTCAATGAGGACATGGTCAATCTCCTTTGCCACACCGCCAGCGTTGGAATACCAAGTCCAGCGATGAGCTTGTGGGCGCTGAAACCATGAACCAGCCACCCTAAGTCCATGACTTCTTGCAAAGTCAAGGAACTTAGTGCTATTCTGCTTCATAGTTCCTGACCCATGGGGACCAACACACACCTCATAACCATCCATATCAGTTCCAGTCGATGCATTGAAATCCCCCAAGACTAGAAGTGTATCTCGTCTGGGGCACTGATCAACCACAGACTCGAGTGTGGCGTAGAATGCATCCTTCACGGTGAGATCACTCGCCTCAGTCGGAGCATAAACAGAGACCAGGGAAATGACACCTCAGGAGTGACGAATCCTTAATCTCATAATACGCTCGTTGACCGGTGTTACCTCAATTATCATTGGGGTCAGCTTATTGGACACAGCGACAGCAACTCCTTGGGTATGGTAACCATCAGAGCGACCAGACCAATAGTAGGTGTAACCACCCACCATTATCTCGCCACAATCCGGTCTCCGAACCTCAGAGAGAGCTGCAATCCCGATGTCCAAACGCTTGAGCTCAGATGATAACAGAGACAGGTGATCATCCTCTCTTAGGGATAGGACATTCCAGGCACCCACCCGAAGGGACCGCCTCAGGTTAACCAAAGGAGACTGCCGTCTGGTGGACGACACCTCAGCACCACTCCGACACACTCTCCTGCAATCTGACCCAGGGATTTTACCCCGTGGTTTCCCTCCTATCATCAAAGATTGGGGGTCCCGAAGGCTTTGCCCCAATCCCGTCATCCGGTGAGCTGCCCTGCGAAGGGAAGCTGCACAGGAGGTACTCCCACGGAGTGGGTTTTCAGATTTTTTTGCGTTTTTGCGTTTTGCGGAATGAAGGCTTTTACGGTGGCCGGAGTGCAAATCCTGCCACCAACCTCCTAATAAGAAGTGACCCAACTGCAGGAGGACGTCCGCAGACACAGTTGGGCACTAGATATGGATGGCCGTTGGCTCACAAGGAGCTCCTCTGCCCTTTGAGAGGTTTTGTTTTTAATCCTGCTGGGTGTCCATATCCAAACACCCTCCTCACCAGAAAACCTCGTGGGGGAGACGGTTTAGTCACCGACAACCCGACCATGGAACAGGTTAGTACAGGTTTACATGCTACCTGTAGCAGGTCACAGATCACAGACTGACCTGACTGTTATGGATCCTGTTTTTTTAATCGATCAAAATATTGTTTTTATCTTTCCTGCTTTACAATGATTTTGTTCATTCAAACTTTGCACAAAATTAGTTATGGTGTTTCTGTGATTTTCTTCTGGTGGGTCTCCAAGTCAGTTAAACTTGTTTAGTTGCTGCCATGTTGGTGCAGGTGACAATATTTTATTGTCATTGTACATAATGTTTTTCAAATGCATTATTTTCCAACGAAAATGTTATAGCTGTGCATTTCGGACATCCATACATTTGCCATATATGTGATAATTTTGATTATTGTTATTTATAACTGTAAATTCTGCTGTCTGTTGGTATGTATATGATAGATACATCACTACATCCATCCATTCATGACTGCACTGTTTTTTTTTTCCAGTGCCATTTTTCCATGACATCCTTGAGCTTGCCATCTGTGACAGTTCACATAGCCAAGAAACAACCTGGACAGGTTGCCGCTATGTCACAAGGTATTGTTGATGACACCAGGAATAGATAATTTAGCCAGTGTACGAGCACACAATTGCCTACAGTTTTCCAAAGGCACTGTTAGATCTTTAATGTATACTAGTGAATGCCAGCAGATATCGAACTCACTAAATGTACACCCCCACCCCCCTCCAATCCATCCCCTTCGACCCCCACATTCCTTACCATTAAGGACAACACATCTTATTGATGCAAAAGCCTGGTTGGGAAGCATTGTGATGACAATTTATATTCAGGTAAAAATCCAACCCAGGCCAGACAGCTCAAAGGCGAGTATGCTACCTCTGAATTATCCTGTCAACCATATAATAGGTATGGAAGTTTCTCTTGAAGTGATAACAGCATGGAACTGTTTCGCGCGAAAAGGTTTGCAGTTGCTGGTGATCCTCAGATATTATTCCATGAGGTAATCGGCCAGCCAGGATGAAGCTTGCCATGATTTTCACAACTATTATCATTGAGCACTTGGGTCAAGAAGTTTGGAATTGTGAACAGCTCAAATGACGTAAAGTTAAATTAAGTAGTCATCATGGAATCGGCAGGGTTATTCTGTAAACGGTGTATTAATACCTTACATGATTGGGCATTTTGAACTAATTACTGCTGCACACCAGTTAATTAACTGTCAGTGAACTGTAGCATAAAAGGTAAAGGTCTTTTCTTACCATTTTAGCAATTCAAAAATGTTCATAATTATTGCATATTATATAGAGAAATTAAATTGATGTGCATGAATATTCAACATTTAAATTTACAATTCAGTGAGATTAATAATGCAGAAAATTTAATGTAATATATTTGCAAGGCTTCAATTAAATGCTTTTTCATCGTGGAAACAACATAAATGAGAACAGCACTCGGTAGAGTGCATACCTCTGCCAAGCTAAACAGTTTACATGTTGTATCACACTGATAGACCAGATCTGCATCGGAACCTGAACCAAAATCTAATCAGCTTGTTCTTGTCACCCACCAAACTCATCCACCTACTTTTGTCAACCAAGTTTTGATGTACAAACAGCTTGAAAATTTGCATGTACCCAAAGGGAACTCCAAGGTCGTGCATCAATGAAAATTGGGTTAATTTAAACACCGCTTTTGAAGATAATTAACAGCCTTATTTAATTATATTATCCTTTATCAAGGCTTCATATTTGGCAATCGCTTTGTGAGCATGCTCTCCCTTGCAGGGGTCTTAATTTGCCATTTTTTTGGCCTGCTCAACAATGCCTTAAATGTGGCCACAATGGTTTCTTAATGAATAAAGCACTCAATTTTTTTTCATTTTCCTCACTCATATCATCGAATGCCTCATCATTATGCATCACAATGCTTATAGACGCCTGGAGACACCAGTGTTCATGGCTTTATTTCATTTCCATGCATGCAATAAGCTTTAGAATCTCTTCACCTGAGCTGAATTTCAAATTTAAACTGCAGAATTAACCTTAGCAGCAGTTCCGACTGCTAAAAAGAAAAAGTGTTCGTTTGTCCAATTCACACATTGTTTGATACTCCAGACATCTCCAGTTATCTCCAGTCGTCTCAATTCATGAGAGTGCTTGATTGAGTGCTTAATAGTGGTGGGCCGATCGACTCCAAAGTATTCATTTCTAACCATGGAATCGAAAAGAATCTAGAAGTGAACTGCAATCGACGTTGATTCAAAGTAATTCCTTCCTTCATAGAAATAAGCTTTTTTGTCCCTGTTTGGCATGTTCTGGTTAAACATGGCCTGGTAATGGGTTATTTTAAAATGAAAATGCCCCTGAGGCATCCCATTTGTCATATAGCAGCAAAAGCAAGTCACTTGCAAACTGAACATGCCCCAAGGACGTGTTTCTTTTAAATGAAGAGCAAGGCATTTAGAATTGCCCAGTAAAGTGTGCTGATTGCTAGGCTAATGGATGGGAAGGCAGTACATCGACTGGTAAAGTTTTGACAACATGTCATTCAAAAGTTCCAGAAGTGAGGTTTGGAATTATTTTGGGAACATTAAAGAAGACAGTCCAAAAGTTGCTTTCTCACTTTGTTCAATGCACCTTGCTCATCACTGTAATCCATCCAATATGCTAATACATTTGAAAACTAAGAACCAGAGAGTGTACCGATTAGTGATGGTTGAGAATGAGGATACAAAAAACCAAAGTCTGCAACAGCAACAAGTTCGCTTTCGCAATCGAGTGAAGGCGCTTTTGCCCCAGTAATGCCCCTGCACACTACCTTCCCTTCCCCTCACACTGCCTTCCCTTCCCCTCATGCTGCCTTCCCTTTCCCTCCCCTCATGCTGCCTTCCCTTCCTCTCATGCTGTCTTCCCTTCCCCTACCCCTCCCAACCCTCCTCTGTCTTTCCCATCGCACTCATTACTCTTCCATCCCTCCTCCACCCCTCCTCGCTCCCCTTCCTCTCTCTCTCTCTCTCTCTCTCTCTCTCTCTCTCTCTCTCTCTCTCTCTCTCTCTCTCTCTCTCTCTCTCTCTCTCTCTCTCTCTCTCTCTCTCTCCCCACCCTCCTCTCTCTTTCCCCTTTCTTGCAGCCCTGCTTGTCCCCTCTTGCTCCCCCCCCCCATCGCTCCCCATCCCTCCTCTCCCCTGCCCCACCCCTTCCTCTCTTTCCCTTCCTCACTCTCTCTTTTCCCCCTTCTGTCTCCCACCTCTCACCTGCATTATTATCTTGTTTGTGCAAGTGTGATCTGCTGTGCCTATTGTGGTTTGGTTTTATTTATTGCTCATCCTTGCACATAAGTTTGCCTGTTCGCTTATCCCTGTTTGTGTATGTTGGTTTGCATGGTTTGTTTTGAACTGCTCATCCCATCTACCTTTTCCCTCATATTGTGTTCGTGTTCAATCATCTGCTTCCCATGCGTGCCACTGCACTTCATTTGGTTCATATGGGCAACTGGTGACCTTGGGGAACAGCAAAGTTGTAAATTAAAGTGAATGCAGTAGGTCAGAAACTGTTTCGCCATTTCCAAGACAAACAATCTCGGAGCATATGGCCAATGTTAATGGAGGCTGTCTGACATGGCAATATCTTTGTCTACAGTACTGTGGAAAGGATTGGGTTATCCCAATGATATTCATACTTTTGGGAAAATTCATAAAATCATCAGTGATAACAGTAAAATGTATTTATTATTGTAAATTAACAGCCTTTATAAATGCACATGAAACAAACTGCTTCAGTAAATGACAAGATCAGTGTCATTTTATCGTATCAGTGAATACTTTGTATGTCCATCCTTTTCCTTACCTCCACCACCAAAGGAGGTTATGTTTTCACCCCTTTCTGTGTTTGTTTGTTTGTGTACATCCATGCATTGGGACTATACTCTGTGCAGAGCATTGGTGCTGCCAAAGCAGTCTCCTTGGCTACTGGGCACAATCCTGGATGGGTCACCGCTCTGATACAGAATACCTTCAATCTGGTACTTATTTTGTCGACCTCAGAAGGATGACAGGCAGATTTAATCCCACCTGGTATTAATTCAACAGCCAAGAGGGATTTGAACTCAGGATCCCAGGATCTCAAGCCCACCACCCTAACCATTAAGCCAACACCAGGCATGTTTGTGCACAGGATATCTCAAAAAGATGTAGACGGATTCGGATGAAACTTGGTGGGCAGGTTGGGTGTGTGACCGCGACAAATTCGTTTGATTTTGGTGAAGATCTGAATCTGGATCCGACTAATAGAATTTTAAGTGATTCTTCACCATTGAGAAATAGGGCTCAAAAACTATATATAGCATGATATTTCAAAAATGTATTGGGCCAGATATGTTTTCGTGGATCAGGCATTACAGGGCAGAGATATGCACTCTACCGAGTGTCCTTCTAATTCTTTAATGCCATCGCTCTTTTACCCATGCTTCCTGTATTCGACAAAAGCACTTTTACAGGAATAGTTGTGACCTTGTTCTCCAAATACTCTTTTACTATTTTGGAAGTATGTCCTGAAAGCTTGGTTCTGTGGAAGTCAAAATAATTAATTCCATCTTGTGAAATTTGAACTTGGACATTTTGGTAATAGAAAGCTCTATGGATCACATGACTATTGCAAAACAAAGGGTGTTTCTGTATTAATCACACTTTAACAAATATTTTTCATATTGAGATAAGTGTTCTTTGTCCACAAATTATGTTCTCATTTCTCTTTATTTTTGCTTTTAAACAATATGGAAGTATAAAATCTGTTGTAAAGTATAGGTCACTTTACCACCATATAAGGAATAGTTCGTCAGGAAACATCATCTGCAAAGGCACTGAGAAAGACTTGAGATAGACTTCAATTGTCTGCGGGATAATTATGCTTATCAGGTATCTCACAATGACAAGGTCAGAGCTCATTAAATTTGCAGTCAAAGATGACAGGCCACGAGTGGATGGAATATATTCTCCGTGCACTGTACTATGGTCTTGTTAATTCCCGATAAACTGATATATCTTTCCATATTAAACCTAAGGATCATTGATTAACCAATATAATAATAACGAATATATAATCCCAAACTGGCGCAAGTGCATCTGGGCCTGGTAAGAGATCTTGTTAGTCCATGTTTAGTTAGGAAATATGTACCCATCTGTTATTTTTGTTTTTCTAAAATATACTTATAAATGATTGCATACTGAAGGTTGTTTTATAAATAAATAGATATAATATGTTAGTTAACTATGTAACAATATAATCTTATATTTTCCACCTGGTTGGCAAATTGGGGAGAACTACTTTGGTGATGTCAGAGAGTGTGGTCCACAGAGGCATTAGTCTCATTAACTCTGGCCTCCTATTCAATTGCAAAGTTGTACAAACATGAACTCTGTCTTCCCATTGTCCTCTTATCAACAGGAGTCTCATCAAACTGCAGAGGTCATTGACCTCTAATTGTTCTGCAAAAGCTGTGCAAACCAGATGCTCCATCTGCATGCTGAGATAAATGCTTATCATTGTCTGAAGTAGATGAAGGTTTTCTGTGCATACAGGGTGTCCCAAAAGAATGTACAACTTTTCATCTGCAAAGAGGATGGTCATAATATATATTTAAAATAATATATATGGCTGGATAGAAAAATGAAAGGTTGAAGTTTATTGTACCAATGTCAAAATTTCCACCAAAATTTTAATTTTGGTATAGAATCATCATTTTCTTTTAGAACACATGTTTGACGTAGGCTCCACGTTGTCCGATCACTGCCTGCAAACGCGTTGTCATGTTCTCCATCACTTTGGGAAACGTTTCCTGAGGAATGTTCTGGATTTCTCGCTGGATGTTTTCCTTCAGCTGATCAAGAGTCTGAGGCCTAGGGTTTCCATAGATCCTGTCCTTGAGATACCCCCACAAGAAGAAGTCTGGAGGAGTAAGGTCAGGGAATACGGTGGCCACTCAACATCTTCGTAGAGGGAGATAAAGCGGCCCTCAAAATGTTGGTTGAGAAAACGCCTTGTTTGGAAAGGTGTGAGTGTCTTGGGGAAGGATCCTCTGAACGGTGCTCTTATGAATGTCTGTCTCGGCAGAAAGTCGTCACATCGATTTTTTTTGGACTCTGAACGACCGTCTGTTTCACCATTTCCACATTATCTTCACTACGACCTGTCCTCTTCTGACCACTGTGACCCTTGTGAAGGTCACAGATGGTTTCCACATTGGTAAACTTTGCGATGGTGCACTTTATTGTCTGAAAGTTTGGTGCATGGCGCAAGTGGATACCGAACTGTCTCCAGTAAAGACGTTATACCTGTATGACACTTTTCGTCTGGTGCCAAAGTTCAACAATTTTCGTCCGTTGTTGTACGGTCAGTCTTGGCATTTTTCCGGCGCTTGCTTGGTATCAAAATAAACTTCAGGGTCTCTGCAACAAGAAATGAAGCATTATTGACAAAATTACTGCTTTTTAGGATCAAATGAAGCATTTTGAAAGTTGTATATTTTTTGGGACACCATGCCTTGAAGGAAGACACACATTCTTTCACAATACAATCTGCTTAATTATGCACAATATTGTTTTCTCTTTGCTTATAGGACCTCATGTGCAAACAAATCTTTCTTGTTGTCAGATTGGCCAAGTAAACTTGTGATGTTCTGGCCCCTCCCAATTTCCAATTGTATAAAAGGCCATGTATTCTGGCTCATATGCCTGGTGTTGGCTTAATGGTTAGGGTGGTGGGCTTGGGATCCTAGGATCCTGAGTTTAAACCCCCCTTGGCTGTTGAATTAATACCAGGTAGGTTTGACTCTGCCTGACATCCTTCTGAGGTCAGCAAAATGAGTGCCAACTTGCTGGTATCCTGTGTCAGAGTGGTGACCTGTGCAGGATTGTGCCCAATAGCTAAGGAGACTGCTTCGGCCGCACCAATCCTCTGCACAGAGTATAATCCTTATGGATAGATGGATTCTGGCTCAAAGGCAGAGATCTGCTTGGACTCTTGAGACAAGCTCTTCTTTCGACATATATGGGTTTTTGTATAATATACAATCTGTTAAATTATCAAGGGTTTTCTCTTTTGGTTGGAAATCTCCACCACAATGCCATCCTGAAAGCCTCCTTCCTTGCTGCTTTGGGGATCCTGAGAGCTGTTCCGGCCCCTGACAGGTTTAACATAGCCGGACAGGTCCCAGATGAAAGACAGCAACTGGTCCTCCAGGTTGGGGTTGGGTGTGGGGCTAACTACTCCACCCTGTAAAAACACCATGAAGCAACAGAAACTGCAACAGCCTTATGTCTCATCGGGACGACGAGAATAAGTAAGTAAATAAATCAGAAGTGTGTTTTGGATCATTAGTGGGGAATTTAAATCCTTTGCAATTTAATGATTTCCAACAGGAACTGCATGGTGCTGTAGTATCTGCTCGCACTTTTCTTTTGCTAGCGTACCATTAATTTTAACTAGTTTTCCTCCACCAGAAGCTGAGATACAACCACAGACATTCACAGAGCCTCCCCCGTATTTAACATCAGGCTGCAAACATTGCGTATTCTAACCTTCTCCAGGTTCGACATACAAATTCACATCTCTTTGATCCAAATAGTTCAAACTTTGATTCATCAGATCAGAATACCCGATTCCATTGTTCAGTCACCCAATCTTGCTGTTGCCTTGCAAATTTCAGTCTTTTCACCTTATTCTAGAATATCAGCAGTGTTTTCTTTTTTGAGACTCTGCAATGGAGACATGCTGCAATCAGCCTTCTGCACACAGTGCTGGACAAAATGTTAATGTTCAGGCCTTCTATTGTTTCATTTGTCAGCTGCTGACTTGATTTTTTTTCTTTTGCATAAACTGAGCAACTTCAAGGACTTGTCTTGCTTTGGAGAGGTTCTTTTGGGTCTTCCTGGCCTTTTCATGTCTTGTACTGAGTCAGTTTACTTGAGGTGTTGCAAAGTGTACCTCACACCATTGAACGAGATCTTCAGCTTTTCTGATATTTTCTTTATAGTGTGCCCTTCTTCTCGCAGAGATTGGATCTTCACACGCTGTTCTGTTAGACGTTGCTTTATTGGTGCCATCCTCAACCCACTCAGACTTTCAAGCAAGGGAACAAACTGCTGAAAACTAATTTCACCAAACTAAACTCACAATATTTTTTTCAAAACAACTGAACAAGCCTAATGCCCCTAAAGAAAAACTCCTTCCAGAGACCCAAAGCAGGTTCCACTTAGGTCGGTCTACGTTAGACATGCTGGGAATGCTGGGAAAAAATGGCGTAAAAATCGACTCTTCTGCATATTTTGCAAGGCTCTCCTTGCCTCACCCCGACATCGGAGCGAGTCGAGACCAGCACGTGCGGCGAGAGGGGTTATCAGTGTACTAGCTCAGCCATTCTGGTGTACCTCAGTGCTTCCACAGTGGCTCCACAACCTGTCAAAGAAGGCACCTGCTTCAAATCTCACATTCCAATTCGCATTTCACACTCGTGGCATTTGGTGCTGTTTGCAACCGTGTGGTGCTGCTTACATGGAACGATCAACGTGGCTTTGTGGATATGGTGGCACGGACCGATGTCCTGGACTCTCCGCAGAGACGCAACAAGTCGCTGACGTACGCCCTGCGATCATACACGTGAATCGTCCAACACGCTGTCAAAGCCTCCATGGAGGTGAGAGAAGGTATTACAGCATATCCCATGATCATATTTTGCAGTCATGAATTACGAAGCGAGGATAAGGGTATTCAAGCATTCTTCGTTTTCCAAGTGGCGACCAATGTTCAGGACTTTGTCGCACACCAGATGACAATCTCGATCATGTGACTCGCCTAGTTCATTGACGTTTCGTCTGAATCCATCCATAAGTTTTTGAGATATTGTGCTTATATCGTTTTGGCCGTCTCTCCCAACGGTGAAAAATCACTCAAAATATTATGTTTGTGGGGTGGATGGAGGAATCCCATAATGAAGATAGGATTGTATAGCATAAATTGGATGAGTCCGTGGACAAGTCAGAGATATCTCGATGTAAATTAAGTATGGAAAACTCTGAGCTTAACATTGTTTACATGTCACGACACCGGTGTTTGGGGGGATGGTGGTGCTGTTGAAGCAATGTGATTGTCCCCCTGTCACGTTTTCCTTCGTTTTTGCATTTACAAGGCCGGTTATACGAAGGAACCATGTTATTTCAACAACAACTACAAAAACAACAGAGCCAAATGTTTCCGAGCAGGCAAAATCCCCACCTTCCGAGCTTCGTATGGGCAGGCCACACCCCCGAGGCTTAAGATTGGTTGTTGTGATGTAAGAGGGAGGATGATAGATTAGAGACGGCTGTTGGAACATGGAGGGTCTCGCTTGCTCTCCTCGACATGGTCAAGAAGGCTGAGCGTTTGTCGCTGTTTGTGTTGTGTGAATTTGCTCATGTGCTGGGGCAAGATGCTAGCTATTGTCTGTCTGACTGGGTCACGAAGTTTGTGCGCTATGGAAGGAGAAGACGAGGAGCGTGTCTTTCAGCAATAACTCAGCTGGCAGTCTCCTGTTGTATGCTTGAGGAAGAAGGTGGCACTATTTGTTGTGAGTAGAACTGGTGCTGTGAGAGGAGTGGTGTGGAATTCTCGATCATGAGAAGAAACTGTACGGCGGTTTGTGGGCCCTGGTGTCGAAGACCGTCCGCAGAATTACCTCGCATACCTGACTGCAGAATGAAACTTTGCGCCATTTTTGTGCGTTTCCCACACAGTGGCTTTGAGGCTCAATAACTGTGAGGCTCCTAAAAGGTCCTCTGGACACAAAGCTGAGTACCAGCATAAAGGGAGGAATTTCTTGTATTTTTATCTTTCCCCTTGTCTGTTTTTATGACTGAGTGGAGACGTCTTAAATTAGGATTTGTTTCACTTCACTTCTCATTCTCCCCCTTTGGCTTTTTTTCATTGTAACTCGTTGATTTTATGTCCATTATCCAATATTTATTATAATTACTTGTGTTCTTCTATTCATTGTGCGTTTGAGAATATACCCATGTGTTCCGTTGTGTTTAACGCCTCTGGTAAATGCCCTCATTGCTCCCCCTACTTCACGCGCCATGATCTCCAAGGATCTCGGCTGGTCACCTCCAAGTTAGAACCGTTCGGCTATCCACCCAGGTCGGTGTTAATCGGCCTGAACACGACAATATTCTTAGATCCGGATCCGGATTCGGATCTTCACCAAAATTAAGCATTGCTGTCCGTGGTTGGTTACCTCCATAAACAAAAAACTTTAGAATGATTGCTTGAAAACTGTGGCCAAAATTCGTGTGATAAATGCTACAGACCAACATACTTGATGAAATTTTTTTTCGCCAAGTAATAACTGACTCGGAAACCACAGTATGTTGTGCGCCATTGCCGAGGGGTCAGTTTCCCAGAACTGTCTTTGTATATATTCTTCCAGCATTTAATTGTAATCTGTTAAAGACACAGAATTGCCCACTGCACCAAGCAGGATGTCTTTCTGATGAGCAAAATCATTTTTTCTAACCGCAATCTTTTAAAAAGACTGATGGCTGCTTTGAACAGGTATGGCTGATTGTGAATGTGAACGGGAAGGGAAATGAGGAGGACGAAATCTCTTGCTTTATGGAACCAAGTTTTCAAAATGAACACAGTGCATTTGTAAACCTTTTTCACAGTTGATTTGACTAAGTCTTATTCTATCAGGGAATCCAGGCATCTCACAGTTCAATGTATTTGAAAAGCCTTGGCAGAACCCGAATTTGGCCCTGAGGGCGTTCTCTTTATATATATTTACACTGACTCCATTTTGTGGCTTTTCTGTTATTGGAGTGCATGTATTGTAGTTTCTGAAAAGTTTTCTCGACTCACCATCATGAATCTTGCTTGATCCATTCATGCATACATGCATACATGCATACATGCATACATACATTTGTACATAAATACATAGATATAAGCATGCACACATGTCTGGAAGAACTTTCACCAGACTCAGTGGTGTAATGGTTAGGCAATGGTTGTCGAGTATTAGGCTGAGAACTGGAGCTGGTATGCGTCTGATTTCCTTTCTCATGTTATTTTTCAATTCCAGCAGTGTGTCGGTTTTTTTTCATAGACTTTAGCTATGAGGAAGCCCCATACATAGTCATCGAGAGGAAACTGATTCAGTGACTATGGATGCCATGGGTTGTCAAATCAAATTTGAACCGCTCCCTCTTATTGCATTCAGTCTGGTGCTGCAGCCACTCTATCTTGTACAGATACATTTTAAGATCGTCATGTATGATTTTGCCAATGGTTGTGCAAGACATTCCCACCAGTTGTGCAAGTCAGCATGTTGATTTTTTTCAGCGAAGCCTGCAAATCTTGCTTACAGCCTCTATCTCATCATATTTTCTCACTGAAGGTGATTGACAACAGTGTCCTTTAATTTGATCTTTCACACTTCCATTGTCTCTCAACTTTGCAACAATATGTTTTATGGTTTTGTATTGTGGAATTCTTGCATTTGGATAGATGCTACAATCTGCCTTTGTGTAGAAACCTATTACTTTGTTGCAAAAAAAAAGTCTCGAAAATGAGCATCCGCTGGGGCACAGAGAAATTGTTTGATATGGTTGAAACTTCTATATGAAAGAATTTTAAATGTTGTTGTTTAAACAACCTGAAAGTAAAAAAGTGCGTCATATTAGTAACTAGAGGGGCACTCAGTAGAGTGCATACCTCTGCCACACAATGCCTGATCCACGATAACATATCGAGCCCAATACCGTTTTTGAAATATCATGCTATACAGCACTATATCGTTTTTGGCCTAATCTCTCAATGGTGAAGAATCCCTTATAAATATTAAATCATTCTCTTATCCAGAGTCGGATCCACATCTTCACCAAAATCTAATGAGTTTGCTCTTGTCACACACCGAACCTGTCCACAAAATTTCATACAGATCCTTACACAACTTTTTGAGATATCCTGTACACAAACAAACAAATGAAATTGCTCGTTGAGCAAGGAATTGCCGGAATAACTTTGTCATATCTCCATGATCTCTGAAAAAACAAAAACCTGGAAATCAATTTGGTTCTTATAAGTCGATAGTGCTACTGTTTAATGAGTTATAGCACTTAATTTGGTCATGATCATAACTTGGAAGTCAATCGGACTTGAAATGGCATTTTTATCGCAATTTGAAATTTTTGACCCGACCCCCTTTAAATTCGACCCCTGACCGCTAAGAAGGGTGTTAGTGTGACACCCCAATTAGACATATGGTTGGATGTAGAATTGGAAGATGCACATTTTGCATTTGGTTTGAAGTCGATACGACCACGTTAGCGGACGTTATTGTGAAAATAAGAATTTCGGTTTTTTGGTGACCTCGACCTTAACTTTTGACCTAGATTCACCAAAAACGACAAGTTCTAAGTTGGACCATGGCTGACATCTGTACCCAGTTTGGTCATGATCACTGAAACGGTGTGGCTGCTACAGGGTAAACAAACACAAACAAACAAACAAACAGACAGACAAACAGAATGACACACACAACCGACCAACATAATTGCTGAAATCCAAAGGATTCCGGAAATTAACAAACATACAGAAAGTGGTGGAAACATAACCTCCTTCACTTTTGTTGGCAGAGGTAATAATATGACAGCAGCTTCAAAAGTTGCACATCATTTTTGACCATCCTGTAAATCAAATTTTGAAATTAATTACTGCAGCAGGTCCAATTTTTTACAAAATAAGCATCAACCATGCATTCTTCATGTGACCCTGCCAAATACTCCAATAAAATTGACAGCTGTCCATCAGTCAATGTATCCATTCTTCATTATCAATATATCCATTGTTTAGTGTCATTGCTTTTATTAAAAAAGTAACAAACATTATTACATGGAATATGCTGTATAGCGACTGGTTTGCTAAATTTCAGCCACAAAATAGTGCTTTTATTGTTAATCCATTGGCCAAGTATAAATATCGATGTAAATGATCACTGAAGTATGATGTACTGTGAACTTTATTAATAACAGTAAATAATAAAGTAATTTCTCCATACGGATGTCAAAGTCAGAGGGATAGTCTAAGTTAGGGTTGAACATTAAAGCACAGCAACCTGATCTTGTTGGACCATTTGGCTCAGGTTTCTACGTTGTGGCTTTTGCCTCGTGGCCCCAGCCTTCCAACTTTGTTTTGTAGAGCAACTAACCACCAGCTTAGGTTACAGCAGATCATTATCACGGCTGGATCTCCGAGATCCAGCCTTCTCATCAAGCGCCCTTGAAAAAGCTCTTCTCAAATCCTACATGAAGTGTCGGATTTAAATCTCAAACATCCTCGCAAAGATACAGCGCCTGACTATGGTCTGCAACTACAACACATATAATAATTTCCTCATATGTGCGATGGTGAGAAGTGTTGAGTCGTTGGTGAAGATATATAAGAACGGTACAATAATTATAGGTTTTCAAATGTATGATTAAAAAAAATCATTAAATTTGAAATTATTTGTTTATGACAACATATAATATACTGAAAAGTTTCACGATGCCGATACAGTACAATATTGCAATGCAGTAGTCTGGATTAAAGCAGTTTGTGTGTATTTTCACAGTAATCACAAGGCCTGTTTTAAAGCCGGTAAGAAAATATGCAAATGCATGTCATCGCTTCACCATCGACATATGTTTCTTGATATTCTGCTGAAATATGGCCAAGTGAAAGTACTGATTGGCATACCTTTCATGCCTCTTGATTTGAGAGTAGATTACAGCTTATCTGATATTGACAAGGATTAAAGTGCCCTTTCTGCAGTGCCTGCCAGAGACCAAATGCATCAAATTTCTTTCAGTTGACTGATGCAATGTGAACTGGCATGGAGATAGTACGGAACGTATTAAGCATGGCTCCTGCTCGAGGGTTATAGGCTGTTTGTGTTCATCTCCATCTTAAGCAAATTGCATTCTTGCTGCTTAGGGCAACCTGTTCTCTCCAAGTCACAGATGAATAATGTATTGCATTTGAAGAAAACCTGTTTCGTAGCTTTTCCAGTGGATGTGCTGAGGCTTAGCTGAGGAATGCTTTGCACAGTGGAATGAGTTGAGCTCGATTCAATTTGATGTCGTATCAAGGTAGAAATTATGGTGTGCTTTATAGTTGCCTTGCTGTAGGTGAAAAATTTGAATATAAAGTTATATGCTGGAGCCTTCTTGACAGGAAAATTGATATTGGAAGCTGCTGAAGTACCAATGCGTTTGTAGGGATAACGTCAGAAAGAAAAAGGTTTTTTTTTTTTTTTGGAGAAAAGACGCTTTGAGTGATGATGTGAGATGCAACTCCCTTGTGTCTGTTGTCATTTTTGAGATCACTGAAAAGGTTTAAGACAGATAATATGTCAAGAGAGTAGATGGAATTCTATTGATTTATTTGTGAGAGACACACAGCAAGGATATTTCTTTCCTCTGAGTTCACCTTTTAATATAACCTTTCAGGGCTGCAACAACATTAATAGAAATAAATTATTCTAAAATGCAGAAGGGTGAGACAAATTTAAGCATCTCAAAGAAATTTGAAATTTGACAGAGGTGTTGGTCCCATTGGTCAACTGATTATGGTGTGGAAGTGACAATTATTTTTCACATCCACAAGCAACCATAAGCACGATAAGTTGAAAAATATTCGCAAGATGTCGAATCAAACTCAATTAATTTACAGCATCTCATTAAAGGCCCGTTTCAGGAAATTATGCAACCCAAAATACAGTCCTCCCTCATTGTGTTGGAAGACTCAAGCGCAATACGCAAGCTCAACACAAATCAACAAACTAGATATCAAATCATGAAGATGACTAAATCAGGATCTCCTCAACAACCACAAAATGATCTTCAAAAATCAATGCATCCCAAGAAACTACCTGCAGAGATGAGAAGGAGGTAGTGGCCTGATGTAACTCAACCAAGTGCACAGAATGACAACTGTCGTATTAGCTGAGTATGTGAAAAGTTCAACAGACTACAAAATCCAATTGGTATGCAAACACAAAGACAGCAATCCAGAAAAGGTATCCCTAACCCACCTTGCAATTTTTTTTACAAAAACAGATGTAAATAGGAGGAGTCACACATGAAACCGAAACACCAACGAATGCAGCCCCAACAATTGTAAAAAAGACAAAATAAATATATAAAGTGAAATATCAACAGATATACACATGCAACTGAGACAACGATAAAAAAGCGGAGAGATATTTAAAAAATAGTTGGACAGACTCGACATATTTAAAGAAGGCTCACTGAAATGACTAAGAAGAGGTGAGCTCAACTTGGATGGAGAACAAATTGTAATAAATGCTCCAGCCTCAGGACACATTGCCAATGGCTTGAAGAAAATGACAGGACTGAGTCAATCGAACAAGTGTAGGTTCTGCAAGATAAAAACAGAAAGCACGAGCCACTTCCCATTGAAATGGAAAAAAAACTAATTTCAGAACAGCTGAATACACAAAGGTACAACAAAGTATGTAGAGTAATCCAATAAAACATATGCAAAAATGTCAATATCCAGAAAACTTATGGAAACATGAACCAAAAGCAATCATTGAAAACAAAGACGTAATACTCACGCATGACCTGATGATCCCATTGAGCGCAAACATTGTGACCAGATAATTGTGAACAAAACAAAGCATTGAGACCAGATATAGTACTTAGGTACAAAAAAAGAAAAGAAGGTATTGCTAAATGAGATGTCAGTACCAAGTAATTTTGGCTGAAACAATGCAAAAATCAAGAATACCAAATCAAGATCTCAAAAATGAAGTCAAAATATATTGGAAGCTGAGGACTTTCAGTGTGGAAGGGGGTTGTGGTGGATGGGTGGGTGGGGGTTTTCAGGCTTGAAGTGAGGAGGTGATTGGTGGTTTTGGGTTGAGAGGGGAAGGGTGAGGACTTGGCATCAGGGGGGAGGTGATTGAGGACTTTTGGGAGGGGGAGGGGGAGTATTGAGTGGCTGTGGTGGAGAGGGAGGGGGTTTAAAGGCTTGTAGTGGGGAAGGGAGGGTGATGACTTGGGATTGGGAAGCAGAGCTTG
>NC_140965.1:57827575-57832575 GCF_056783735.1 Eptatretus burgeri
AAAACAGAAAAATTTGGATCTCTGTATCTCTGAAACCGCAACAAGGAAAAAAAATTGAAACTTGACACATAACGAGTACTCCTCATGGGGAATGAGGTTGGTTTTTTAGATGATGTCACAGGTACCCTCGTTATGACGTCATAATTGTATGTGGAGAACGCTACATCCGATCGGTACGAAATTTTTTGAATGTCATCTCAGGATAAAATGGTCCACAGAAAAAAAATTTTGATGATGTCATCGGTCACAAGCTTCAGCAGCCATATTGTTTTTCAAAAAAACCTTCAAAAATATTCTCTGAAGTGGTGAAACGGATGGAGGCAAAATTTTACATGTATAACTGCCTGTCCATGAGGAACAAAAGGTTCACACATATGATGTCATTGGTCACATGGTTTGGTAGCCATATTGGATTTACCATAAAACCTAGAAAAATCTTCTCCAGAATGGCTGGATAAATCGAGGGGAAACTTCACACAAGTGTTCCCCAAGCCATGGGTGTACAAGTTTGTTAAGGAATAATAGATAAGTCTCATGATGTGGCAGCCATATTGGATTGAAAAAAGTATTAAATAATGTTTTCTCTGGAACCGCTTAATCAATCGACTTGAGACTTCACATTTATGATCTAGTCGTGATTGGAAATACAAGTTTTAAATTTCAACTTGATCGGACACATGGTCTGGCAGCCAGAATTATTTGATTTTTTGATATGGGTTATTTTTTTTTCAACAAGAATCACTTGGCTGTGCCTGGATGGGTTTGACAGTACAGGAGTAGCAGCTGAAATGCAAATCCGATCGAGGTGCCTCCTGATGACCTCATCTTTGCTTTTATCTTGTTTGGGTTCCTTCTGATGAATCCAATGCAAGACTTCTTCCTGCATTTGTCTTCCATTTGATTTGAATTCAATATATTTTAATCACATTCTGAATTCAACTGAATAATGAATAATATAAAACCATCATGGGTCAGGGTCAGGTGTCCGATCAAAGCGGGGTTGCATCAAAGCGGGAAAAACTTGGTACCCCGTCATCACTGCCAGCAGTTATAAAGTGGCAGTTCTAATTATGTCTGTTATTTATTATGTAACACCAGGACACAAAAACCACACAAAATCAATCCTGGCAAGGATCTGCAATCTCTGATTGCTCTTTTTCTTGTTATTTTAGAATACAAGGGCATGCGCAGATCTAAGAGATGATTTTTACATTTCTAATGGGATTGTTGATAATATTTCCAATGGGCAAAATAATTTCAAGTTCTGACTTTTAAACATTCCCAGTGATTCACACTCCAATCAAAATAGTTTTTGCACTTCTGAAGATGCTATTTTTCTGTTTGCAGTCAAGTAGCTTGCAGAATGGTTTTAGCCACAAATTGCTATTCTTGAGTTTTATCTGCATCACTGTTTTCTAATGGAAGTCTGTTTTTCACAAAACTTCTTTCTGTCTGCAGAGTTCTCATTAACCTCTGACAATCTCCATGCTATATCTTCACCATCAAAATTTCTGCTAATTATCTATTCAGATTATCTCTTTAATGGTTTGGCAAAATATTTTTCACGAAAGCAACTGCAGAATGTAACAGGTATTCTAATTATTTAATTATACCTGTCTGATCATCATAACCATTCAAAGGCAATTGGTTAATTTGACTCTTTCACATATATCAATAGGTGGCGCAAGGTTGTAGTTAATGCATCTGATTATGTTGTGTAGCAGGCAATGTTCAAAGTGATGTTACAATTTGAGACAAACATTCACAATGACCTTGCCTTTCCCCTGTACTTCAGTCGAATCAATGCCGGGTAGATTAAAATCTCCCCTTGTCAATACTCTGCTTTTCCTTTGTGACTCTGACAATAATATTGGCCACGCAATTTATCTTGTTTCTTTGTCTTTCCTTGATGCTGAAAACATCATGATATAATCACCTTAAATATTTCCATCTACGTCAAGATACACATGAAAGCAAAGGGGAGAAAGCCAAAAATTTCCACACTTCAGCACACGTACAATTGACATTTGGTGTTGAGTACCATTTCATTACAGCAGTAACAAGTCACATGACAGGGTGCTTCTAGATCTAAACATGGCATAGACAGGACAACTGTAAATTATTTAATGTGTAAGTCACGATTATGCAATTGGTAACTGCCTGAACACTGTCCACCAAATTGCGACTGGACTGACTCTTTAGACAAAGTGACTGTGTACAAATCAGGTCATGTGATGGATGCTGATTTTGGCAACGAAGGACCGAGCAATGCTACAGTGGAAGCACTGAATGATTGATTGATTTTAAAAGTTTATTCATTTCCAAGTACCATGACAACATGCCAAATCACATGTGAATTACATCATAAAAGAAAAAAGAAAGAAAGAAAAAACTGAAAGGTTCATCAATAAAAAAAAAAAAATCAGAGTACTGTATACTGTATTAAATATTATTTCAATGAAAATAGTAATAAAGCTACACAATGTATTTCTCTGCAGTAAAATAAAAATAAAAATAATTAAAAATAATCGTAATGATAAAAACAAAATATTAATATTGAATGTTTAATACAGATGTTTCTCAGTGCATAAAATCAGGGGAAAGCACACAGTGCCTGGACAAGGGATTTTCAAGAGATGCAGTCAGGCATAATGACCCGGTACGGAGCCAGCCATTGTACAACAAGGGGATTCAAGAGTAGTCGACAGATGTCTCTGGAGGGATCCGTCACAAAATCAGGATCAATGTTTTGTCCCCCGCCTCCCCAGAAAAACACCGGCATTGCTTGACTTGCATCCTTGGCAAACACAAACTGCACCCTTTTTGTTTTTCAAATTTGACACTATCACACCTTATGTCAGACCTTGCACCGATCCCTGGCGACTTGTAAAGCGGAGGCCCTGCAGGCAGATGTAGAAAAGATCCATTATGGAAGAAGCAAAAGGGGAATGTCAATGGTGTTGCTGTCATTTACCGTTGCCATGGAATGGCGCAGCTGGAAGATGGTACAGCCGTCGGATTACCATGGCATTGCCATGGAGAGGAGCATCCAGAAGATGGCCCATCCGGAAGATTGTGCATCCGGAAGATGGTGCAGCTTGAAGATATAAAGCAATTGGGAGTTGTATGAGTAGGAGTATTGAAATTCTCTGATATGGAAAAGAATACCATTTGTACAACTCCTGACTGCTTATAATCAAAAAACAATGGTGATGCTTCCTGGTTGTGATTGGTGGCCACAATGTACCGAAGTGGTGGTCACAATGTACCAAAGTGGTGGTCACAATGTACCAAAGTGGTGGTCACAATGTACCAAAGTGGTGGTCACAATGTACCAAAGTGGTGGTCACAATGTACCAAAGTGGTGGTCACAATGCACCCCTCCCCCCTTGCTTGAACTGAACTTCCACTAGACTCCTTGCTCGGCTCTACCTGCGTGTTTGCCAATTATCTTTGTTTGTGAATTCCACTGTTTGTCTAAGTATTTGTCACGTGAATTGATAAGGTAAACAGTTAAGCAAAAATAGTTATCGCGGCACGGGGGAATCATAGCTGTATCAAATAAATTTTAATAGTGCAGTACTATACATTGATTTTTAAAATGCTGTAAATACATGCTTTCCTCTCCCTAAATCTCCCTTCCCCTTTAATTAAATCTGATTACTTCCATTAACTTCTGGTGGCTGGTCCACGGTTCAACATTTGGCTATTTACCTCAGCAACGTAAAAAAGCATGACCAGAGGAAATTGGCGCCATTACCTCACAGGAGGCTTTATAAAACCACTGCTGGATCATCCGAGTCACCACCTGGGTTCCAGTCGTGTTTAAAGGATGATCTGGATAAAGCATCAGATTCTTGTTAAAGCTATACATATGCTGAAGACCGGTGTAAAGATCTATTCAGCTTTCCCGACGGACGGCGTATGTCTCTTTTAACAATCCGTTGCTAAATTGGTGATCGTTTGGGCGGAGGGTTTGACCTCGAGTCCACCTGGCGGTCTAGCTTCATATTGGTTCATCAAGATTGAAATCGGTGTGACTATGGCGACACAACATTGGTGTCTAGGAGTGGAATTCGGACCCGAAACGGCATCGTTGTTAAACGATCGCCCTTCGAAGAGTAAATCATTTTTAAACATCGTTTTTTTTTCCAAATATTCGAAAAACATTTTGGCAGAAAAAAAATTCAAACTGCAATGGTGTATGTGTATATATGGCTATACAGTGTATGTATGTATATACAGTATATGTATATATATACAGTATATGTATATATATATATATATATATATATATATATATATATATATATATATATATATATAATTCCAGCAATCTGTGTGTGTGTGTGTGTGTGTGTGTGTGTGTCTGTGTCTGTGTCTGTGTCTGTGTCTGTGTCTGTGTCTGTGTCTGTGTCTGTGTCTGTGTCTGTGTCTGTGTCTGTGTCTGTGTCTGTGTCTGTGTCTGTGTCTGTGTCTGTGTCTGTGTGTCTGCGACCGCCGTTTCTCGATGACCGCCGGTCCGATCTGATTGAAACTTGCCAGGAATATTGCCGGGGCCCCGCAGATGTGCCTTTTCGAGTTTGATGTCGATAGGACAAGCGGTTCCCAAGTTATGGCCATTTTACTGCCTTTTTAGTGTTGAAAAGGTGTATATATGGCAGCTGAAGGTGTCGTTACACCTTCTCACCTTATCATGCCAATTTTTTCCCAAATTATTAATAACGGGACGATCACCGGTCCAATCTTGCCAGAATCTTGCCAAAACACACAGAATGACGAGAAACTTGCCAGGAATATTGCCGGGGACCCGCGGATGTGCCTTTTCGAGGTTTGCTATCAATCGGGCGAGCGGTTCCCAAGTTACGGCCATTTATCTGTCGACCAATGACAAGACACGGTGCTATGACATCACGAATGATGTCACAATTTATGTTTATTTATTATTTTTATTTTTTTGCACGATTGACGGTCCGATCTGATTGAAACTTGCCAGGGAT
>NC_140965.1:57837575-57845075 GCF_056783735.1 Eptatretus burgeri
TTGAGGTATACGAACCGCTGAGGGAAGGAAGGAGAAGCTGATGTTTCATACATTAACACTTTGTCAACACCTGAAACATCAGCTTCCCCATGCACGATGGTTAGCGTACCTAAATCAACGGTCATGTTGATTTCATCCATTTTATCTGTCCGTCCACGCAAATTGACACTAGTCTTCATGAGCAAGACAAGTTCTAGAGTATTCATAATTTAGTTCAGGGTGGAGCATTATTTGAAAGTTGTAGTTGAAACTTCATTTTTGCATTTTTACCTCTGCCACTGAAGGTGGACAGAGATTATGTTTTCATTCGTATCTGTGTGTCTGTTTGTCTGTGAGCAGGATATCTCAAAAAGTTATGGATGGATGCAAATGAAATTTGGTGGGCCAATTGGGTGTGTGACATGGATAAACTGATCAGATTTTGATGAAGATCCGGATCAGGATCTGAAATGTTTTTTAAGTCATTCTTCACCATTGTGAGATAGCACTAAAAACGATATATAGCACGACATCTCAAAACGTTGTGGACGGATTCGGACGAAACGTAGTGGACATGTTGGTGTGTGACAAGGACTCGAGTTTGGTGTGAATATCCGGATCAGGATATGAGATTCCAAAAAAATTTACAAAGTGATCCTTCATCATTGCAAGATAGGGCGAAAACGATATATACTGAAACGCAAAATAAACTTACCACTTGTTTGAAATGTAATAAAATTGTAACAGTTCAAAATAAAACAAACCCACAATTGCTAATTGAAACATTGGCATTTTATTGATGACATGTCAAGTTTTTGACCAGACACACCATCTCATAAGTTTGTTATACAGTACAGAACAGCACAGGGTGCAATGTCAGTCCCCTTTCAATAGCGTGTGTGGCCACCATTGTTTTGGATAAAGGCAGTGCATCGTCGGCACATACTGCCTACCAGTCTTTGGATGGATTGCTGCTGGATTCTGTCCCACTCAGTCCTCAATGTCTGAAGACATCTGACTTAGGACCATCTGCCTGTCCTGCCTTGCAGTGGTGACTCTTGGCCTCCCTGATCGAGGTCTGTCATCTGCAGAGTTGTGGATGGTGTCTCTGTCCACCAGGGCCGATATCGTCTGGTGTGAACAGCCAAGGCGACGTGCCACCTCACGGTAGCTCAATCCGCCTTGCAGTATGCCCAAGGCACACTGCCGTTGATCCCTTGACAATCGTGACATGTTGATTGAAATGCCCATTTTGCACTGGCCTTTTTAAAGCCAATATCAAGACATCACGTGCAGCTCATTAAAATCATCCTGTACCCCTTGGCTAATCACTGACAGTCAAAAAGGCTGTTCAACAGCTGTGCTATGAAGTGACCATTGAAGGTTCACGTGACCATCTGTGACCGTTTTGTCTGACAGTGAGGACACTATTGTCCACAAATAAGTTCACACATTTACTACACACAGTGTTATTGTTGATATTTGAAGGTTTAAAAGGTGGTAAGTTTCTTTTGCGTTTCAGCATATATCATTATATCTCAATGTGTGGATGGATTTTTGACAAAACTCGGTGGATGAGTTGGTTTGGTGATAAGAAGAAGCCAATTTAATTTTGGTTCAGGTCCAGATACCAATCCGGCCAAACAGTAGGATACAAAATGTAAACTGGTCAGTCTGGTGGGAGTATGCGTTCTACCGAGTGACGTTGTAGTTGAAATTATAATAGTTATGAACATTTTAAAACAACCAAAATGTTGATTATTTTGGATATGGAGTGATCAATGTATAATTTAGTGTTTCAATATCGAGATGTTCATTCGATCTGAGTATCCAATATCATTCCCATCTCCAGATACAAAGAAATGCGGATTCAGGAAAAAAGACAAATCTGTCCATCCAGTACTCCCACTTAATACGAGGTTAGAATAGATTTGTCACATAATCACAATCAACCACCTGAGAAAGTAGGCAGCATTGAACAATTAGTTATTTTGAATAGGAGAGTCAGTTTTTGGGGATGAGGATTGAATTCTGGTGAAAGGCATTCATGAAAACTGGTAATTAGAAGGAACACAAGCACAATTGTCCAACAGGCGGGAGTGCGACACACACACACACACACACACACACACACACACACACACACACACACACACACACACACACACACACACACACACGACAAAATGTAGTTACATACTTGGTCAATCCATCCAACCATTCGAACTATACTCTGTGGAGAGCATTGCTGCTACCGAAGCAGTCTCCTTCGCTATTGCTTACAATCCCAGACAGGTCACCATTCTGACACAGGATACCAGCAAGCTGGCACTTATTTTGCCAACCTCATGAGGATGACAGGCAGAGTCAACCCCACTAAGTATTAATTCAACAGCCGAGTGGGATTTGAACTCAGAATGCAAGGATCCCAACCCACCACCCGAACCAGTAAGCCAACACCAAGCATATAATTGGTCCAAGCATTCATAATCATCGTATTTTTTTTCTGGCATCAAGATACTGCATTGTCTACTTATTTTGAAAAACTCACTCACTGTTCCCATTTGGTGTCAAGTTATTCCATGGAATAATATTGCTCTCTGAGGATAATATCCCTTGTTGTTCAACATTAACCCTCGAGAAAGAGTAATCTTCATCATCCCAAAATCGAGTGGAATTATTAAGTGCTTGAAATATATGGAAAATTTGACGTCAGATGTTTACCAAGATCAAAAAGACTTTTATTCTTCAAGATCAAAAAGACTTGTTTATTATAATATCTACTCCAAATTTTAGCCACATAAACACTGAAAACCTTTTCACTTGCCCCTTTCTGATCTATCCCTGATGCATCAGTCTGCGTCTCTGTCTGCGTCTGTCTGCCTCTATGTCTGCCTCTCTATCTGCCTCTCTGTCTGCCTCTCTCTCTCTCTCACCTGTCTCTCTCTGATCATCAGCTGGGCATCGTTTTACATCGAGGTTTCAAGCCTTTAAGCCCAGAATCTCTCTAAACGGTGGATTCAAAACCCTGTTCGCAGATCCACATCAGTGGATAATTCAACATCAATGGACCCACAACCCAAAGTTGTGTCCACACAGTCAGTCAACACAGCAATGCAATATCCGTATTTTTACTTATTTATTTATTTGTTTTATTTAAAGTATTACTCCATATGAATAACTTTAATCATACACCACTTTATATATAATATATTCAGCCATAAACACTTTACCTTGCAGACATATCCATTACATCGGATCTCCCTCCAACCATTGACTCAAACTGTCATTCAAATATTCAAACTGTCTTTAACAACCAATCCTTCTTGATAAAATATCCCAAAATCCACAAATCGTCCAATATATCCTCAGTTGCTGCCTAATATATCCCACCCCTTGACAGGTGCCATTGTATCAAGATAATCAATGTTATTCACTTCACCTGTCAGTGGTCATAATGCCCCAATAAACATATATCCCCAAATCCCATTCAAATATTCAAGCTGTGTTTAACAACCAATCCCTCTCAATACATATGTATGTATATATATATATATATACATATGCGGGTAGTCGACTACCCAATAGAACCTGACGCGATGGGCCCGTTCGATGGGGAATGACCTGAGGATTAAGCACAAGAAAATTCATGATTCTAGCTTCAAGGGTGAATGCTGCAGATTGTTTTTTCGTTAAAATACCCCCACATTTAGAGGTTTTTCGGCCGTTGCTAGGCAACGGAGGGGTCCATAGCAACGGTTCTTTCTCACACATAACTTGGACATACCATGAAGCTGCCATACAACTTTCATGTATATCTGACTCATAGTCTCTGAGATATAACGAACTTCATTTTTTATTGTTTTCGACCAGGGTTCATTCAAAGTCTATCTTCTCCGACAGTTTTCATAGGATCCGGCTGGAAATCTTTGACAATATGGCTGAATCGACTGGTAACTTCCCACAGTCGCTCGTAGCCAGATTTTTGATTTTCGAAAAAATAATTTTTTTATGATTTTTCCAAAATTTCAAAGTCCCGTTGCTAGGCAACGATGGTGTCCATCACAACCGTTCTCATTTGCACACAAGTAGGTCATGGTATGAACCTACCAACCAAATTTCATCGAAATCGCCATTGGATGAACGGAGCACTGGATCGAACGGAGGGACAGACAAACATATCGACGGAAAAGTGATAATAAGGGAAGAACAAATTTCAAATTTTTTTTTTTGAAAAATGTTTTTTTTTCGACTAGATCGACTACCCAGCATATCGACGGAAACAGTGATAATAAGGGTCGGGTGGAATAAATTTCAAAAAAAAATTTTTGGACTTTTTTTTTTCGACTAGATCGACTACCCAACAGACAAACATATCGACGGAAAAAGTGATAAGGGTAGAAAAAAATTTCAAAAATTTTTTTGACTTTTTTTTCGACTAGATCGACTACCCAACAAGCCGGTAGGTGGACATGGGTAGTCGACTACCCAATAGAACCTGATGCGATGGGCCCGTTCGATGGGGAATGACCTGAGGATTAAGCACAAGAAAATTCATGATTCTAGCTTCAAGGGTTAATGCTGCAGATTGTTTTTTCGTTAAAATACCCCCACATTTTGAGGTTTTTCGGCCGTTGCTAGGCAACGGAGAGGTCCATAGCAACGGTTCTTTCTCGCACTTAACTAGGACATACCATGAACCTACCATACGAGTTTCATGTGTATCTGACTCAAAGTCTCTGAGATAGAACGAACTTTGTTTTTTTATTGTTTTCGACCAGGGTTCATTCAAAGTCTATCTTCTCCGACAGTTTTCATAGGATCCGGTTGGAAAATTTTGACAATATGGCTGAATGTAGTGCCCACAGTCGCTCATGGCCTAATTCTTGATTTTCGAAAAAATAATTTTTTTATGATTTTTCTAAAATTTCAAAGTCCCGTTGCTCGGCAACGGTGGTGTCCATAGCAACGGTTCTCATTTGCACACAAGTAGGTCATGGTATGAACCTACCAACCAAGTTTCATCGAAATCGCCATTGTATTAACTGAAATCGCCATTTTAAATGCTGATAATAAGGGTAGAACAAATCTCAAAAAAAAAAAAAATTTAATTTTTTTTTTCGACTAGATCGACTACCCAAGAAACCGGTAGGCGACATGGCTGCTCGCTCTAGATCAGTTGTCCCCAAATTTTTGATCCCTCGGGCCGCATTCACTACTCCCAAGGATGTTGGGAGCCAGAAAAAAATTGATTCATTTCATTGAGTTTTATTGATGCAAATAGATTTGATTCCTCACGGCGGTAAGCGGCAGTGGCTGGCAGCGGCATTGTGTAAGACTTTTAAGGTCACGGCGCCGGCCGGCAGTGGCATTGTGTAAACTCCTTTAAAATTGCTAAATGGAAATGTGTTGCGATTGGAAAGTCCTCGCGGGCTGCAGTATAGGGATCCATGGGCCACATGAGGCCCGCAGGCCGCAGGTTGTGAACCAATGCTCTAGATGGAAAGCTGGCCGACGTGACAAGCTGATATTCATGTACATGCTATCAATCAATTTAGCACAATAAATATGATTATCACAGCCCTCTTAGTTTGCTCCCAGAAACCTGCCTTGTGAAATTTCAGGCATGTTTCCAAAGAGACTCTAACAAATGGCAGCCCTGGTAATTCCATTTATTTATTCACTAAAGTTTTTATTTTTTTAGATGATGCTGTAAGACATTGTCCTTGGGCACAAAAAAACAGGTCCCTCGGAGGTCCAGTTTCGGAGGTATTGATTTTTTTGTACAGTCCACAATAAGTGTACGATGTACGATAAAGTATTTTAGTTGTTGCTAAGCAACGGAGGTGTGCATAGCAACCATTCATTTTTGTGAACATGCTAGCCACATTGTACACATTTCACCCAAGTTTCATCAAAATCAAACTCTTTCTCTTAGAGATATTTGCAATTAACCGTTTCTGAAATGTTTGACATGTACTAGTCCAAAACCTATCTCCTCCTACAAATATTTTTTGTTGGGGCTGCAAATTGGCATGAAGGGAGCAAGATAGATTGCACACAGAACTCTAAGCTTCGATTTTTCGATTTATTTATTTATTTACTTATTTTTTTCGATTTTTGAACACTTTAAAGGGCCGTTGCTATGCCGTTGCTGCGGCCTGGGGTCCCATATTCGAAAGCACACGATTCCCAGAAATATTGGTCCTACCTACCAAATTTCATTGGAATCGGTTGAGCGGTTTAGCCCCGAGGCTTGACCAAAGTTTTGCAGACAGACAGACAGATGGAAATGTCCAGAATAAGGGTGCTCTAAGAGCAGCCAACAGACAGACAGACAAGCCGGTAGGCGACATGGCTGCTCACTTGAGATGGAAAGCTGGCCGACGCGACTAGCCGATATTCATGTACATGCTATCAATCAATTTAGCACAATAAATATGATTATCACAGCCCTCTTAGTTTGCACCCAGAAATCCGCCTTGTGAAATTTCAGGCATGTTTCCAAAGAGACTCCAACAAATGGCAGCCCTGGTAATTCCATTTATCTATTCGCCAAAGATTATATTTTTTTATATGATGCTGTAAGACATTCTCCTTGGGCACACAAAAAAAACAGGTCCTTCGGAGGTCCAGTTTCGGAGGTATTGATTTTTATGTACAGTCCACAATAAGTGTATGATGTACGATAAAGTATTGTTCCGGCTGTGGAAATTTACAGAACACCATAAAGGTCCCTAGATCAGTTAGGCCGATTAGTCCGTGTTCAGATAGATTTCCCCACCGTTGTTTAAAGGGAACTATTCATGTTAACCGGGTGGTGATCTTTGAGTTCGCCGTTATTCTTTACTATCGTTATTTTGGACCAACCACGTCCACTACCAACATCTTTCTCAACAACCGCTTTACAACAACCACCATCACCACCACCAACATCGCTCTCAACAACCGCTTCAGACCAACCGCCTTCCACCACCACAACCACACCTGCCTCTCACCAAACCACGCCATCCTCAACACTTCGCCAGCAACCGTCAACATCTCCACACCACAAACATCGCCTCACCTTCGTCTCCGAAACGACGCCATCTTTGCGCCAGCCGCGGCGAGTCCGCATCGAGCGGCGTCACTGCAGGCCGACGCGGGTCGTTTGCTCATCGGATCAAGCTTGGTGATCTCACGCACGTCCGCTTTCCGCGCAGAGGTCAGAGGTCGAGGATCGGAGGCCAAACCGCGTCTCACCAGCCCTATAAAAGGACGAGCAGAGCGCCAAGCTCGCGTTCGAGTTGGGTCGAATCGAGTTGATCGGTCGGCCTGAGTCAGTCTGGAGAGGTCGGGGAGTCGGGAGGAAGCCAGAAACCAAGGAGCTGCGTGGAAGTCTGGGCTCGTGTCGGAGTCGGGAGCCTGGAGCTTGCAGTCGGTGGAGAGTCCGGACGTCGCCAAGGAGACGCGAGCTGGAGGCGCAGCCTTGCCTGCTGTGTCGCGCGGAAGCGCGCGTTCGTGTGGAGAGAGCCGGAGAGA
>NC_140965.1:57859431-57901931 GCF_056783735.1 Eptatretus burgeri
CGGAATGTCTCTCTCCACAGAACGACTTTTTATATCTTCGGGGCATCTCTCCGGGGTGCTGTCCACCCCAAGCTCACCCCACCCCACTGGGGCACGGTTACCATGACGACCCGTGCGCTCTCAAAAAAGGCGGGTGTTTGAGCTCGCGAAAGAATACTGCTGAGGAAAAACGAGGGTGGGCTTCAGAGCTCGTGAAAGAAATGTTGCTGAGGAACAACGAGTGCGGGCTTCAGAGCTCGTGAAAGAAATGTGTGTGAATATGTCTGTCGTAAAGAAGAAAAAAAAAAACCTTCCCATAAGAGAGGGGATCTATCTTTTATCCTTCTCAACGCATCACATTTAAGAACCCATTAGACATGGGGATGAGGCTAATCTGAACATGCATTTAAGAAAGTAACTGTTTGAGGACCTGGATGTGTGGATGCATTCATCAGACCAGATTCTAAAATCCGTAACTATGTATGTATGTATGTGTATATATATATATATATATATATATATATATATATATATATATATATATATATATATATATATATATATATATATATATATATATATATATATATATATATATATATAATGGTGATCACAGCCCATACAGCTCCTACTCTCACCATCACCCACCCCTTTCCTTCCAAATATGATTAGCAGTGAATAGAATTTCAAACTCTGTGCATTGACAATCCCCATATATGACCTTCCAATCAGTGTTATGAAGCACCAAAACTAGATACAGTGTCTCCCTCTGGGAAGTCTGCCTGAGTGTTGGTCATGATGGCATTGGCTTTCCAATTGCAGACATATAAATCACTATGCCTGTCATGTTCACACGAGGTAATCCTGCAAGGTTCAAATTCCACTCACTGACAGGGATGATCATGGAGGTTGGGTAAAACATGCTGTCCAGAGGCCTTGCACCAGCTCACACAATCGGGATTTTTTGCAGTATGGGCTGCAAGATATCAACTTTATGGCAAAGTTGATCAGAAAGTTCTCCAAATCTTTTGTTGTATGGAGGCACAACCCTTTGTCTCAGGCACTTTTTACAAGTATTTTTGGATTATATTAGAAGCTTTGTGTGCCATTTTAGGAAACAATCCTTATTTGGCACTCACAATAATATATGTTCCCTGTCCCGATCACCGTTGTCGCTAGGAGCTTCTGTGCATGCACATCAAACATTCTTGGGCAGATGACATCATTTCTAAAAACATGTGTTGGGGAATTTAGGGTAACAGCTCCAGCCTCTCGAAGTCATAAAAACTATGTCAACACTGCTTTAGGCTTTGGGATCGAAACATGACAGAAATTTAGGAATTTTATGTTTTGAAATTTATCGACAACTAGACGACCCGTGAACCCGTTGGGTTTCTGTTGTGACAGCGGTTGATAAAAAAAGATCGCTCAAGCAAACTATACTGCTGAGGTTGTTTGCATTGAATCATAATAATCCCGAAGAGTACTTGACTGAATCCGGAATTTATTTTTTTAATTATTTTTTCGTTGTCCGATTTGAACGAAATTTGATACTGCACACCACAGGTGAATGTTGAGTAAGGTGGGCCGAAAATTTTTATGCTATCGTGTACCGTTTTGGCTGTATTTCGGGAACATACATTTATACCTTTATACATACATCCATGCAAGACGAGAGTTTTAGTAATATATAGATGTTGTGCAATAGTGTTACTCTTGTATCTTTACAAGAAAGGAGGAACATTTCTTGATAATATTCATCAATATAATTCTCTAACGGTTGACCAGTGAATGCTTCAACATCACATTCAATTGCTGGCACAAAGAGCCACTCTCCATGGTTATCTTTGAATCATTCATAAGAATGGCAATTAAATAAGCTCGTAAATGATTCAGAACCAATTATCAATGATCATTTAAACATCACTCGGTGCCAGTTCGTCATCCCATTCCTGTGTTTTGAAGATTAATTTCTGTGATGTTGTTTCAACCAATTTCCCTGTAGTTATATCTGATATATTGCATAAAAGGCTCCTTTCTCAAATTGGAAACAGACAAGGCTATATTTAAACACGCCTTGACTCCTTGTTGTCTTTAATTGACACCTCTGCCACATGCTGATTTGTGGTTAGCATATTGGACTACAGAGGCTCTGACCTGTGGAGCTGACAATTTCAATTCCTCAGCAACCAATTCAGCCAGATGTTGTCGGCTGGCTCTGTGCCATTGGTAAACCTTTCCACCTTATACTATGTGGTGTCAGCAGTAATGAAATGTCAAGCATCAATACAGAATTATATGCTCAAGGAACGTGTGCATGCATGCATTCCCATTTTTTCAGTGCAAAACAAAATCGCAACGTTCATAACTGACTGAGGTTATGATACCTTCTATAATCTATACCATGTGTCACACTGTCAGACCACCCCAGTCCCCATTAATCCCCTTTACAATATCTACCATCTATTCACTGCATGCAGTCGCAAGACTAGTGGTTGTAGTGAAAATCACAAGCAAACAAACAAAGAAAAAGAGGGAGAGAGAGATAGAGATAGAGATAGAGATAGAGATAGGGAGAGGGAGAGGGAGAGAGAGAATTTTGACTTTTGAAATCTTTTTATTTCAAAAAATATATGCCAGTCGGTGAAGACACTGTTCAATACAAATAATGGAAGAAAGACAGAAAAAGAGAAAGGAACCTCAAATGGCACAATGAAAAAAAGAAAGAAAAATGAGGAACACAAAACACAATACATTTTGAACATGACCACAAATATGTAATTATTTTATTGTCACGAACTATGTAGATCACATCAAAAGTGATCCCATCAAAAATGCTCAAACTCATCAAAAAATTTTCCCCCCTTTCACAAAAAAATAATAATTCGTGTTTGAGTTTTGCAGGTATCAAGGCAATGCAAAAGAACATGACGTTGTACAGCCCATTCGGCTTTTCCTTCAGTTTTTCTTTTCTCGCTAAAGCAATTGCCATTTTAGCCGTGGCTACTAAAAACAAAAAATACCGTCTGAACTTGTTCTTTCTTAACATTAAATGCAAAAAATAAATGATCACAGGGAGAAAGTGAGGATATTCATTTTTCCAGGCATGTAGTTAAGCCAATGGAATAAAGGCACTGGCCTTGCACAATCAATAAAAGCATGGAACAAATCTTCCGTACATACGCAGAACGGACAACGCGTAGATATGAGAGAAATTAGGATGATCCAGTGTATTAATCGCCACTGGAGGTCACCTGTCCTTTTGTTTGCAAGTTTACCATACAGCAATTCCCATGCAGGCTTTGATGGGAGTCCTTTCGGTATTAGCCCTTTCCACCTGGCTATGCCATTTAATGGTGAGTTCCCAAGCAGAAATTTAACATGTAATCTATGCAGGTCCTGTGGTGTGCAGTATCAAGTTTCGTTCAAATCTGGCAACGAAGAAATTATTTTAAAAAAATGAAATCCCGATCCAGTCAAGTACTCTTCGGGAGTATTTGATCAATGCAAACAACCTCAGTGGTATAGTTCACTGTAGCTCTCCTTTTTCTTGTTTTGTTTTTATTTATTTATATTTTTCAACCGATGTCACAACGGGAACCCAACGGGTTCACGGGTCGTCTCGTGGGCCCTAAAATTTGCACCAAGGCCACATGTCTCCAACACACGATGCAAAAAAAAACATGATTATCACTATCAAAAGCCTTTTCCAAGTCAAGAAATATTATCCCCAAATCTTTTCCCATGTAATCACACTCCAGTAAATCTCTGATCAAAATTATATTGTCGAAAATGGATCTGTTCGGGACACAATCATTCTGATTAGAATGGACCAGATCACCAATTACCGTCTTCAACCGACTGGCCTTTTAACAATATTTTGTAGTCCGTAAATAAAGAGACTGGTCGCCAATTCTTAATCTGCTGTAGATCTCCATTCTTTGGAAGAAGAGATACCACTGATATTCTAAAGCTTAGTGGCAGTTCTCCATCTTCCAACAATGATTCCAGGACATTCAATAACTCAGGGCCCAAAAAGTCCCAAAAAGCCAAGAAAAATTCCGCTGGTAGGCCAATCAATTCCAGGAGCTTTCCCCAAGTTCATTCCAGATAGGGCCTGCATTATAACCCAAGCAATATAATTGGTGATCCCAGGACCAGGTGAGGCTCAGTTAGAGATGAAAGGTGAGAAGTTAAAAGTTCCATCGTTTCATCACAAACAGTTGTTTTTTTGCAAATTCTTTTGAAAAAAAAACTTTAATGCACAACCATACATCTTGAGGTTTATCTACCATGTTACCCTTTCAAATTACGCTGCAAAGTTGGATCTCTTTCACTTTTCTATAGACATTACTTCAGTTTCTGCTCCCGAGAACTTTCTACTTGTGTACTTCCACCATTTGCAAGACCACAAAAATTACCTTCTCATGTCTTTCCAAACACTTATGACCTTCCCTTTTTAAAACAGATTTTTACTTCCTCAGTAACTCTTAGACTATTCTCTATTTCTTCACTTTTCTATCCATGCAGTTTTTTTTTCTATCTACCTAGATGAGGACTCAGAGTCCATGTCTTGAGGCTTTAACATGAATACAGGGTCAAAAGGGTCTCAAGGGTGTTTAAAGGATGTAAAGGGTCTAAGAGGTCCAAGGGGTCTTTAAGGGGTCGAAAGGGACTTTTAAACAGTCAAAGTGGTGTTAAGGGTACAAGGAGTCGTAAGGTCTGTGATGTCTAAATGTCTGAAAGTTGTGTTCCAATAGTATTCAACGGAATTAATGGATGTCGGCATGGTTCAAGAATACGTAATTACTAGATGTAGCCACGGTCCAAGTCATGTTCAAACTGTATATAATTAATAGACATACTCACCTGTGTCCATCGAGGTTTCAGACCCATCCCCCGTCCCCTTTCTCTTTCCCCACCCTGAGGGTGGATGGAGTTTACGCATTTAAGCTCAGTCTAAAAGGTCTTAAAAGGGTCTAAGCCCTAAGTGATGTAAACGTTTAAGTGGTCTTAAGAAGTGTAAGGGGTCTAAAAAGGATCTAAAGGTCTAAAAGGTGCGAGCCAATAAAATATTATGTACTTAATAAACAGAATTAATTGACGTACTCACAGTCTAATTCATAGACATGTTCCTATGGGTCAACCGAGGCTTCACCCTGACTGAGGCATGTTTCTCCATGCTCTCCCTTATTTCAAATGCTGAGCACCAAGCAAAGAAGTAACATGTACCATTATTAAAGGGTTTGGTATGACTCAGCCAGGGTTCAAACCGCTGACCTCCCAGACTCAGAGGGGACACTCGAACCAATATGCCACTGAAGCTTGCTTGGTGATAAGACCCACAATTGCACATCGACAACTCAATGGGAACAAGCCCCTGCGAAGACTGTGTGAAAAGAAAACTCAACTAATGGAGGCTCGAGCTGGTTCTTGAAAGCCTTGAAAATCTGAAGCAGTGACTGATCTCATCCAAATACTTTATGGTCATACACATGACTGAAAACAAGCAAAATGTTTCATCTGCACAATATATTTATTATAAAAGGAGCCAGGACTCCGGGAAGATTTATGAGGGAAAAAAAGAAGATTTTTCATGGGAACATGGGTGCACGTGGTGAAACTGCAAACGCCAACTTGCGACGCTGGTTATTCCTGCACTCCTTGGAATCCTTTTTTCTTCTTACCATATTGATTTGCCATCACAGCAAAGATTGGTATGTCTGTCAGCGAAGCGACGGGTCTTATATTTTAATTCTTTGATAACATGGCCATGATTTTCAAGAAAGATAAAGCATTTGCTGTATAATGTCAGCAATCTTCTCGGACCTGAACAAATATTTTACAGCACATATCTTGGGGTAACGAGGCTTTCACTCGCAACTGAACAAGAGCTGTGGAGCCATTTTCTTTTTATTAGTTCCCCAATCACAGCCCACTTCTCATACAGCAACTGACATCATTTATTATCACCAAGCCCAGACATAGCCCCCCCCCTCTCCCCTGCAGTCTAATGATCTCCTGCTGCAAAGTTTATATTTCTACACATATATTTGTGACTACAGAATAGTTCACTCGAAATTGCTGACAAAAAAACATAAATCTGAGCTTTTGCACCCCTGACAGTAATTCAAGAAATTACACTTTTTGTTGAAGTTGATTCCAAAAGGTCGCAGAGAACAACTTGTAAAAAGTAGAACTTAAGAGGGATGTATACAATGACTAATCAATGGTTTGTGCCTTGATATTCGGAAAGAAAAATAGCAATTTCACCAAATGATGGCCAGGAAAGCTGGAGCAAATAATTCCAGTATAGATCACAAAATTAGGAAAATAAATAGCGATACAAAACTTATCAAGCCTCACAAATGACAAGTTATTTTGTAAACACTGACAAATCAAAAGCTGAAGGTTGGGATGCTGTAGTCACCATTCATTGATGAGAATATAATGAGAGTTGAGATCAGAAAGCCATCTGCTAGAGGCTTGGCTCAGTGCCACTGCAACATTAATTTGGATCCAAAGCACAAATGAAATCTCCACCCATACACAACAAATTGATCTGAACCCAGGTACCCAAGAAAAGGAAAAATCTCGGTAGAAAAATTGGTGTTGATTGTAAGGCTTTGAGCTATGCCTGATTACTGTTTGACTCCCCAATGCATTGCTGGAATTCTGAAAACCCAACATGTCATCAGTAATGTCTGATTGGATTGGCAATGAGAGAGACAGAGACAGAGACATAGAGAGATTTGACATTTTGTTCCTGTTTGTAACAATGGAATTCTTTGTGATAAAAAACAAAACTCATAAAGTGAAACCATAAAAATTCATTAAACACATTCATAAAATTCATAAACAAACTGTGGGAGCTCCCACAGTTTGACTACATCGGGACTCCCCCAAACAAGACCATTGTGAAAAGAACCACACAAACCACCCAATCACAAGATACGGATTTAATATGCAACCGAGATGTAACTATAAAGCTTTTAAAATATCCAAATCATCAACTCGCAGGTGAGTGTTTTCCATTTTATTTTTCCTTTAAACTTTAAACAAATACTCAGCCAGCTTTACCTGGGAGAACTAATAATTGGCTTAAAGGTATTTATTTTTACACCAGTAAGAAATGCAAAGCGCAAATATAAAAACATGGTGTTTGAAACCCAAGCCAAGCCCTTGGATTACACGTGATAAAATTGTAAAAAGGGGGGCTAACCTTGAGCACACAACTAAAGTGTGAAGAACAGTCTCAGGGGCAACACAGAAGGGACATATTTCTGAATTATCAGAACATATACGATGCGATAAAAGTTTAAACCACTGGAAGGTAAAATGTAGTGCGTGGGTCCCCAGAGTGCTTGACAATGGGTGTCCTGTACATAGTGGACCACTTACTTATTCGCTGTAGGACCAATGTGAAGCATCCCTATCCAGCGAGTGTGTGGCTCTGCAGGTTTCTGATGAAAGATGGTCTTGACACATAGAATATAGACAGAGGATTTTTCCATGAAGTTAAAATAAATAAAACGTTGAAACAAGGCATAATTTTGGAAAGGAGTTTTTGTGACAAAGGAGAAATAATAAGCCGTGGGGTGACCGGCGAAATTCGTTACTTTTGTGGAACCCCTCACTAAATGACTTAACATGTGCTGGACATTGTTTAAAAGCATATTTTATCATCAAAATTGATAACTCGTCAAATCACAAAAATTGCACATTAATCCCAAAAAATGAACAAACAAAAAAGTGCCGAAAAGAATCAGAATTTCCTTTTGACCCTTTGTCCCATCACCGCACGTCTCTCATGCACCAAAATTGATGTGATGTAACCGTTGTCCAATCACAAGCTTTATATCAAACACTGATGATCATGGTAGGTGTGCATGTCATCTAACACCAGCATATCTGGCCGATTATTCTGCAGGAAAATTTGAGGGTTGTTTTTCGGCATACACATTGTTGCCACCCACGGTAGAGTTATTTCATTTAGTGATAGCAGTTTTCGGAAATTTTGAGTGTGCCGACTTTTGGAGGGATGTGAATATTTGGTCCCAAGTCGAGAGTAAAATCGCTGACAATGCAGTCAAATTGAGGTCAACAAAGAGAAGATTGCAGTGTGGGAACAACTAGATGAAGATACTGAAGTAGTTGGAAGATAAAAATTCCTAGAATATGAATGTTGCTGTGGCTTTGCATTTTGATTGAGAATTATACTGCACTGTATTCACTAATTTAACTTCAGCCTGGTTGGAAATGCTGTATATACAAAATTAAGACCATCAGGAGAGATCTAAAGCCAGGCAAAGGACATGACGGAAGGCCTGGCTCTACACGTAAGGGGCCATTCAAAATTATGTAATGTTTGAGGGGATGTGTATGTCCAAACGTTATGGATTGTTACAGGGGGTGAGGGGTGTTACAGCAGGGTTGGTAGGGAAGGGGGAGCGGGGGGGGGGGGGGGGTGAGTGCCATGACATGATGCTATCAACCAATGAAAATCTCAGGTAAAAGCACAACACACAACACAAATGGCATCATTACCCAAAGACCAACTTTGATTGATGAAGTATGTGTTGCTCCATTTGTCACTCTCCCCAAAACTCATGCAAAGTCATTTGATGCTCCACTGACTGACATCAATAAGTACTTTGGGAGCAGGAGGAAAGGACCTGAACTATTTGGTGAAGGGATTTGTCTTGATGTAGGGCAACGTGGAGACATGTACCACATCAAGTGCCAATCTACTCAAACCACATATTGGCCAACATATCCCTTGTCATACTGCTGATGCAATTGGTTATCCTTGTCATTTGCTTCTAAAGTTTGCACTTTCTGAACCTTGTATGTGTGAAGATGCAATCTCTTGTGTACAACTTTATGCACTGTTGACTTTGGTAGCTAGACATCACATGGGGCATGATGAATCTAGAGCTGTGTTGGACGGTCCTGTCTCCAGAAACTTGTGAAACCACCTCCTAATGATGGGTAGGGAGGGAGGGTTCTTGCTATATTGACGACAGTAATCCCGTTTAACAGTTGCCACTGATTTAGACTCCACAAACCAGATGACACATTGAGCCTTCTCCTGCATGGTCACCATTTTCATTTAGCTATTGATCAATAACAACTGTTCACTTTGATTAAGATGGGCAAACCAAATTAAAAGAAGCAGTAGTTAAGAAACATCAAGGAGAAACCTGCATCATTGTATCAATATTGGTTTGGTTGTAATAAAATTTTAAAACGGGAAGAAGACTTTGTGGACACCCTGGATATTTGGCTTCAATATTTTTCAACATGTAATTTTTCATTGATTCTTGATAAAGACAACTTCACATTTTTTTTTTTTAACAGGAATTGTCAAATGCTGATACTCATATTATGCAATCTGATTCAATTGCGTTTGAAAGTACACAGGCATTAGAGAATGCTAATAACATTATAACTAAAAAGTGATTTTAATCCTTCTCACTCTTTATCCTTTCCTCCAACACTGCTTCCATCTGCTTTCAAGCAGAATTATTCAGTCCATGTAGTGTATGGCTGGAGCACATTGCCCTTTCAAACCTATCCTGGGTTTAGTGGTTCCGACCAGAATGCGCATCAAGGTCAACAGCAAGCGGAGAGAGGAGGGGATGACTTTGGCCTCACTAAAATCTTCCGTTTTTGGACCTGATCAATAACAGTTAATTACTATGTAGTAATGACTTAGTAGAAAGCAGGCTGTAATGTAAGGGCAATTCCTAAGCTGGACTGTCAGGCAAACTTTTTAACCTTTAAATAAATTTCAATGACGATCGAATTTCAAAATCAGAATTATCCCTTCATCTTCCATGAATCTTGCAATTAATTTCAAAGGCAGATAGAATCAGCATGTTGGTGATAATTTCTAAGACCTCAATTGGAGGTATTTTAACAAAGGATCCTGCATTGTTTCAGTCCCTAAATAATCAAGACAAAAATATACCGATACTTATAAATGTCAGTGTCAGTATATCAGTCTGTCAGTGTGTGTGTGTGTTACATAACTCTAAAACCATGAAATCTAGCATCCTGAAACTTTACATGCATACGAAGGGAAGTCCAAGGAAGTGCATGAGTGGAAATTAGGTGTTTGGGTTAATTAAAACACCCCTTTTGAAGATAATTAACGGCCTTATTTAATTATATCCTTTATCAGGCACATCCTCGGACGCCTCACTTTTGATGGGGGTCTTAAGGAACATCCTCGGTTACTTTGCTGCGGTCTTAATTCGCCATTTTGTTTGGCATGCTCAACAATGCCTTGAGTTGGAACAGGCCGCACAGTTTATGAACGATAAAGCGCTCAAAATGTTTTTTTTTTCTTCACTTTCATCACTCGTATCATTTAATGCCCAATCTTCATACCTACAGATTCCTGTGTACATCGCTTTTGTAAGTGCTATAGTTTTCAAATTAGGAGCTTGAAGCGATTTCATGCATTATATGATGCGATTTTCCAAGATCTACTCTCGTGGACTAATTCAAGTGGATGATAGAAATATAATTAGAGTTTGGAGGATCAGATCATGTGGATTCGAAATGTGGAGTGAAATATGAAAATGCGAAGAAATCGGCAATGTTTAGTTTTTTGCGGGTATGTGCCATGACCGATCAGCTTGCTATCACTTGCCAAGCCAGCCGTTCCTTATCGACCATTTAATTATATAATTGCAGTGCTTGCTTGAGTGCTTAAGCCACTTGCCGAGTGACCTACAGTAGACAGCGGTTCAGTTCATGTCCCGATCGGGATGTACAGTTGGAATTTGCTACACGGTAGAGGTACATATGTGTAGATTTGAATCTATAAAGGGACTCTCTGCGCATGTGTATGCATGCCTGCATGCTTGGTTATGGGCACTGTGGTGGCAAAGTTTCATTCGGTATCTTATAATGATGATGAGTGGTGGAGGTTTTAACATTTAAACTCAGCAGCGTATGAGCGATCACGTTTTCTTTTGTGCCCATGACTGTTTCTAAAACAATTGTTTATTTTATCTGAACCGGGTGTGTTTTTCAATGGTTATATGATTTCTTTTTGTAAATTTCAAAGCAAAATACATTTTAGAACACCCTATATCTGAGCTGCTTGCCATATTAACCATATTGTTTTTGAAGTTACCAAGCCAAATTTTTTTGCCACCCATTACATTACGATTGCCAGCTGTTTGTAAACATCAATGTTTATGCACCTCTCGAAACATTTATAATGCAGCGTTGTTTTTTTAATTTTTTCCTTGAATTTGTTGAATTTGTTCAAAACAAGGGTGAAAGCAACTCAAAGTTTTTGGGTTGTATGCAGTCCGTACTGTCGTCATGAATCACACTGATTCCATTCTGCCGATTCAGGAAAAATTGCTGATATTGACCGTGTGTGTGTGTGTGTGTGTGTGTGTGTGTGTGTGTGTGTGTGTGTGTGTGTGTTCATAAAGCATAACAGTTTCTCTCTGAACACTCATCTCCTCCCACCCATCTCTCTCTCTCTCTCTCTCTCTCTCTCTCTCTCTCTCTCTCTCTCTCTCTCTCTCTCTCTCTCTCTCTCTCTCTCTCTCTCTCTCTCTCTCTCTCTCTCTCTCTCTCTCTCTCTCTCTCTCTCTCTCTCTCTCTCTCTCTCTCTCTCTCTCTCTCTCTCTCTCTCTCTCTCTCTCTCTCTCTGTCCCATCCTCGCTCCTTCCTTCTCTCCTAATACAGTGCAGCACCCGACCACATATGTCTATCTGTCTCTCTCTGTCACCTGATGTGTCCGAGCGGTGTGTATGTCTGGGAGATGTTTGTCTCCAGACATGTCCGTGCTTGTCTCCATACGTGTCTGGGCAGTGTTTGTCTGGGCGATGTTTGTCTCCGGACGTTTCTGTGCTTGTCTCCAGATATGTCTGGGCAGTGTTTGTTTCCAGACGATGGTGCTTGTCTCCAGACATGTTCAGGCAGTATTTATCTCTGGACGTGTCCGGGCGGTGTTCATATCCAGATGAGAGTTTGTCTCCAAACGTGGTCCGGGCAGTAATTATGTCCGGGTGATGTATGTCTCTAGACGTGTCCGTGCGTGTCTCCAGATATGTCTGGGCAGTGTTTGTCTCCAGATGGTGTTTGTATCTGGATGTGTCTGGGCGGTGTTTATCTCTGGACGGAGTTTAGCTAAAGACATGTCCAGGCGGTGCTTGTGTCCACATAGTATTTATAGTATGACCAGTAGAAAATGGATTTCATACATTATTTTGTTATCATCTTCACTGTTCTTCTTTGCAGAATCATTTTGATGAGACGTTATGGATCGTAATTGATGCTCTCTTCCCTTTCCCTCATGTCTGCCTTCCCTTCCCCTCACCTCACACTGTCTTCCCTTCCCCCAACCCTCCTTGCTCAACCTCTCTCCTCACTCCACCATCCGTTCTCGCTCCCCCTTCCCATCACTTCATCTCCCTCCTCTATCTCCCCCTCTCCATCTCTGCACTCTCCCCCACATCTCTATCTCTCCCCCACCCATTTCTCTCTCTCCTCCCTTTTTTCTCCCCCCTCTTAATATTCCCATCAATGAAGCGATGGGTGGTATTTGCTTGTCATTAAATAGGTGTCATTATATTGTGAATTCATGCCAACCACATGCTATTATATTGTGAATGCCTGCCAACAATATGGCATTGTCTTTTTAATGCATGCAAAGCATGTGGCTTAAATATATGACTGAAAGAAAATTGATCAGCACCAGCATTGACTGGCTTGACTTTCACTTGAGTGCAATAATAATTTAATTTGGATCCATTTCGCTCAGTACCTCTTACAATCTTTTGGTGGGTCCACAGCAGCTAATATTACGACTCCCAGACACATTTTAATGTAGCAACAGTGGGTTGAACTGTGAAGCTCCTCCCCAAAACAGCAGTTTGAATGACAGTTGTAAGTCACATGATTGAATTGGACAGAAACGGTGATGCCATTGTGTAAACAGGAATATAGAAATGATTAATTAAATAAATAAAATAATAATTTAAAATAGTATAAAGGATATTAATAGAAATTAATTTTAAATAATCGAGCTCAATGAAATGTGATAGCAAAAGATCAGAAGAATGAAAATCACAACTGCTGAGTATGCAACATAATTACCTGTGAATCTTTTTGGAAACAAGCTTGTATTTTAAAATCTGGGAATTTAAGTGTTCCTTCAGTGATGTACTATCATGGTCATACTCCATCATTCCATTGTGTCTTTCATTAAGCCATTTATGTTGGGGTAGATTTTGCATAGGTCTAAGCATTGTATGATCCACAGGCGTGGGATGTATTGAATACCCTGTTATAGTCAATCCAAGCAATCTGTCACTGTAGATGTTATGATGGATCAGCAAGGGCTCTGGCCAGACAATGACAACAAGGTCACAACTTGTGTAGCATGACGTTACAATTTTCCAACTAAACCACATAATTTAGAAGGAAACATATGTGATTGGGCAAAGTTTACACCAGACCATGGTATGCATGTAGCGGTATCAGGACGGAACTGCTTGCTATTACTGAGATACAAGGGAAAGGTAACCTCAGCAGCCCATTGATAACACTCTAAGAAAGGGGTTCCTAATGATTTTGTCAACAAGGGCCAATTAATGAGTGGGACATTGGGAGGTTGAACACAAAATAAAATTCACCTGTAATTAAACATCAGATGACTTATAAACACAGCTCACCTTGATATATAATCCCAATTAATAGTGTAACAGACTCGGTCTACCGAACTGGTGATGTGAGATTGCCAAAAATGAACCCCGAAGATGCCGAACGGAGGGGTTCTGCACACAGGGTGACTGCGTGGTGGTGCAGCTATGATTACTTAATTTGATGGCAGCTCGGATTCAGCACGCATGTACAGTTTTAAGGGGAATCTGGCAATGCTGGATGGCGATTTTGTAGCTCAAAATCCACAGGGAATGCACTTTTTAAAGCAGAGGTTTTAAAAATAAAGAGAAGGGGGATAGAGGAAGGAAATCAATGAATAAAAGCAGAGTGGAAATCTGCGAGCATGCTTAACTTGACAGAAACAGTTCCAATGCTAAACCTGAAACTAAACTCATCACAGGCAGACTCATTCAGGGACACAAGACAGATAAAATAATATAACATGATGGATGAAGTAGAGGTTTTAGTGGTCTTCCCTTTTGTGTGATGTCGGGAGATGCAAAATGTGAAAGAGAGTCAGGCTCTGCACTCACTCAGGATGCTACCACCACGATGTCTTCAGGTGCTCCAGGCACAGACTCGATCACTCCTTGTGACTGACCCATGCTCCTCACTGTCCTGACCCATGCTCCTCACTGTGGCTGTGTGCAATGATTCACACTCCTCGGGTCCTTCTCTACCCAGAATCTGAGTGCAGCTGGTTTACATAGCCACTGCCCCATAGACCCTGGTATGAGGCTCTACCCTACCCTGTGGTGGGCACCATGGCAATTAATTTGCTCACATAATGTTGTCATGTAATTGGAATGTAGGGGACTCACATATGTGCATATGCCCTGTGAATGTGGAATGTGAGGGAAAGGTGCAATAATTCATTTCAATATATATATATATATATATATATATATATATATATATATATATATATATATATATATATATATATATATATATATATATTTTTTTTTTTATTTGAAAAATGCAAAATTTTATCTCCAGGCAGTGCTTATCTCTGTTGGTGTTTGTCTCCAGAGAGTGTTTGTCTCTGTACATGGCTGTATGTTGGTTATGTCCGTATGGTGGTTGTCTCCGGACGTGTTCAGATGATGGTTGTCTCCGAACTTGTCCGGACGGTGTTTGTCTCCAAATGTGTCCGGACGGTCTCTATCTCCAGGCGTTTTTTATAGTTCACCGGTGGAAAATGTATTTTAGACATTATTTTGTTTCCATCTTCACTGTTATTCTATGTATAATATTATCATTTTGATGAGGCAGTATGAATCGTAATTAACGCTCCACCACAAGTCTTCCTTCCCCTTCCCCTCACCTCGCCTCATGCTTACCTCCTCTCAAACCCCTTCCCAGCTCCTCACAACCTTCCCCCACCTCCTCCTAAACCTCCTCCACCCTCCATCCCCATAAAACGAATACTCTCTGGATATGTATAAGCATCATAGCTGAAATGCAATAATCTCGAGATTCTAGAATCACTCAACCTGAACCGAGTTTCAAAATTTATGCTGCGGAATTGAAATTAGCAGCAGTACCGACTGCTAAAAAAGAGTGTTCATTTGTCCAATTTGCATATTGTTTTTTTACTCCGATGTTCTCCGGTTATCCATCTCCTGACGTCTCTGGACTGTATTTAGTATGACTCAGCCAACTATTCCTTATCAACCATTTCATTGGAGTGCTTGATTAAGTGCTTAATAGTGGTGGGTGGATCGACTCAAAAGTACTCAATTCCAACCATGGAAGTGAACCGGAATTGATGTCGATTCCGAGTAATTCTGACTTCATAGAAAGAAGCTTTTTTTTCGGGGAAATTTTTTCGTCCCTGTTGGGCATGTTCCTATTAAACATGGCCTGGTAAGATATTGATTGAAAAGGAAAATGCCCCTTGTGCATCCCGTTTGTCATATAGCAGCAAAAGCAAGTGACTTGCAAACTAAACATGCCCAAAGGGTGTGTTCCTTTTACATGAATAGCAAGGTATTTAGAGTTAGCCGGTAAAGTGTGCTGATTCCTTTGCTGACATAGAGGTAGGCAATAGATCGACTGATTAAGTTTTGATATGGTTTCATTCAAAAGGTCCAGAACTATTTCGGGAAGGTTAAATAAGACAGTCTGAAAGTTGCATGCTCACTTTGTTCAATGGACCTTGCTTATGACTGTAATATGTCAAATATGTTAAAACAGTTGAAAACCAAACAACAGAGAACCAATCAGTGATGGTTCAGAATTTGGATTCAAGGAAACTAAAGTCTGCACCAGCAACAAGTTTGCTTTCACAACCGATGATTAAAGGCACTTCAGTCCTGGTAACAGCCCGGTACGCTGCCTTTGCCTTCCCTTCCCCTCACGCTGCCTTCCCTTCCTCTCACGCTGCCTTCCCTTACAATCACACTGCTTTCCCTTCCCCCACCCTCCTCACTACCCCTCCTTCCTCACTCTTTCCCATCCCCCTCCTCACTCTGCCCTTCCTCCTCCACTCTTCCTCACTCCCCATCCTCTCTCCCCCTTCTCGCTTTCTCTCTCCTCTCTTTTCCTCCCTCCTCTTTTTCCTCCCTCCTCTCTCTCCTCCCTTCTCCCTCTCCCCCTTCCTCACATCCTCCATGCTACCCCTCCCTCTCCCCTCTTGCTCCCTCCCCTCACTCCCCCTTCCCACTCCCCCTCCTGCTCCTCCTCACACTCCCTCCTCCCTCCTCGCACTCCCTCCTCCCTCCTCGCACTCCCTCCCCCACTTCCACGTCCCCCCCCTCTCTCTCTCTCTCTCTCTCTCTCTCTCTCTCTCTCTCTCTCTCTCTCTCTGTCTCTGTCTCTGTCTCTGTCTCTGTCTCTCTCTCTCTCTCTCTCTCTCTCTCTCTCTCTCTCTCTCTCTCTCTCTCTCTCTCTCTCTCTCTCTCTCTCTCTCTCTCTCTCTCTCTCTCTCTCTCTCTCTCTCTCTCTCTCTCTCTCTCTCTCTCTCTCTCTCTCTCTCTCTCTCTCTCTCTCTCTCTCTCTCTCTCTCTCTCTCTCTCTCTCTCTACCCTCTGTCTCTCTCTCTCTCTACTCTCTCTCGCTCTCTCTCTCTCTCTCTCTCTCTCTCTCTCTCTCTCTCTCTCTCTCTCTCTCTCTCTCTCTCTCTCTCTCTCTCTCTCTCTCTCTCTCTCTCTCTCTCTCTCTCTCTCTCTCTCTCTCTCTCTCTCTCTCTCTCTCTCTCTCTCTCTCTCTCTCTCTCTCTCTCTCTCTCTCTCTCTCTCTCTCTCTCTCTACCGTCTGTCTCTCTCTCTACCCTCTGTCTCTCTCTCTCTCTACCCTCTGTCTCTCTCTCTCTACCCTCTGTCTCTCTCTCTCTCTCTCTCTCTCTCTCTCTCTACCCTCTGTCTCTCTCTCTCTCTCTACCCTCTGTCTCTCTCTCTCTCTACCCTCTGTCTCTCTCTCTCTCTCTACCCTCTGTCTCTGTCTCTCTCTCTCTCTCTCTCTCTCTCTCTCTCTCTCTCTCTCTCTCTCTCTCTCTCTCTCTCTCTCTCTCTCTCTCTCTCTCTCTTCTCTCTCTCTCTCTCTCTCTCTCTCTCTACCCTCTGTCTCTCTCTCCACCTCTCCCACCCCTCTCACTCTCCCTCCCCATTCTCTTATTATTCCTGTCAGCGAAGCGATCAGTGATATTTGCTAGTTTGTCATAAAGCAAACATGTGAACACTATTAGCCAATCAGTGGCATCCTTCCAGAGAGCCAATAGACATTGCGGATACTGCAAGGCACTCAACTGGAGCTCGTCACCATGACAGGATTTGGAGCTCATGCACTTTTCCTTTCAAGACTGTTCTCATTCTTATTCACGAATCTCTCAACACTTCAATATTTAATAGTGTCTTTTTTAAAAATCACCAAGACTATTGAGCGAAGTGGATTTTGTTTGTTTGGCTGAACAATCACGACGACAATGAATGAGTTTTCTCTTCTGCTTGCCATCTTCGATGGCATTTTAAACCAGCGGCAGCTCGACGCCATTGAACCCTTTGTTTTTTCACCAACCGCTGGAGAGACCACGGCAGGAGTAATCATCAACTGGACTTCATTTACAAAGTGTCATTGCGTTTTAAATGTGTGAGAATTTTTTTGTTCTGGAAGTCAGGTGCAGAAAGCACAGAGCTCAACAATAACCCACTTTCACCCAGCGTAGCTCATGGAGATCACAAGCAGCTTATCTGCTGCATGAATTCAACCATAGACAAGGACACATTTCACATCCTGCTTTTCTGCATTGGTGACTCTGGTGCAGCTGGGAATGTGTTGGGAGGGGGCATGGGGTTAGGCTGGCACTAAATTTACTCCGTAAGGGTGAATGTGTGGCACAAACAGTCGCAGGAATGATTGGGCATGTTCTTTATCATACACACCGAGACTGAGGTCCTTCACTTTGCTTCCACAAGGAATTATTATTGTTGGTGGTGATGAGGGATGACATGAGATGGTGGTGCACAGCCGATTTAAAGCCCTCAATGTATGAGTGGGAATGAACAGCCTCAGGGATTTGATTCAACAAATTGGAGAGAAGATGAACAAAAGAGTGCATGTGGGGAAAAAGAGAGAGAGAGAGAGAGAGAGAGAGAGAGAGAGAGAGAGAGAGAGAGAGAGAGAGAGAGAGAGAGAGAGAGAGAGAGAGAGAGAGAGAGAGAGAGAGAGAGAGAGAGAGATATATATATATATATATATATATATATATATATATATATATATATATATATATATATATATATATATACGTAAAAAAAAAAAGAAGAAGAGAGGTCACACCCTGTCCACCATATGAGAGCCACCCGACTTTTGCTTCCACCTCATCATGTGAAATCCAATTATGTTGAGAGTTATGAATTGCACATAACCCAGGAAAGACGTGTACTGGTGGTGCTTAAGAGGTTAAATTACATAGCCTAAATATTGGTCAGATGATCATGAGGGGTAAAACCACTTCACTTGTTCTTATGTTCTGGCATGGTGAGAAAGGTCGTTTGGACCGACGTGATAGCCAAGAAGGTCAAATGCAATTTGCGTTCTGTGTGACAGCCGATTTATGTCAGTTTACTGCAATCTAATTCACCAATTCCGTGAAGGAAATTCTCGAACCTACAATCTATACACATCCGATAGGCACACTTACCTTTGAGCTGTCTAATCTGTGTTCAATTCCTAGCTCGACTGTAAACTATCGAGTTGGTGCTTCACATGCCGGGTGCTGCATCACAAAACATTGGTCGGTGAATGTTAAAGATCCCACAGTGTCTTTCGGTGAAGAATAGGCAAGTAATCCCAGACACCCTGAATACATTCAAAATTTGGGACTTGGGACAGAACTTCCCATTTGCGTTGACCAAACAAATATATGTGATTAAAGGTGGTGGCGGCGGCGGCTTAATGGTGAAGGTGGCAGGCTTGAGATCCTTGTGGTCCTGAGTTCAAATCCTGCTCTCATGTTGAATTAATACCAGGTGGGGTTGACTCAGCCTGTCATCCTTCTGAGGTTGGCAAAATGAGTACCAGCTTGCTGGGATGATTGAGCCGTTAGAGTGTTGACCCGTCCAGGATTGTGCCCAAAATCCCAGGAGACTGCTATGGCAGCATCAATACTTTATCCAGAGTTTGGTCCCATTAGATGGAATAGTACTAGTAGTTGTTGTCGTTTGTTACTAATTCCCCTTACCCCCAATCCAACCAAAAATGTTCTCACCCAATGTGTATAAGACTTTGAAGTGAATTGTTGTTTAAATGAACATAAAAGTTAAAATGCAAATGTTAATTAAACACGTGTTTTAAAGAAATTTATTTTTTGACTTTCACTTTGTATGCAGGTGAATATATACCTTGGCATTGCTGGCCTTGACCATGGAACCTCCCACAGAGGTAGCAATTATTCATTGACATGACCATTGCTAATGTGTAAAAAGTGCAAGCTAGTAAAAATTGATTTACAAGGTAAGTTAGATTTGGTTCGTTTTAAGCTTTAATCCGATTAGTATGCATAAGATAAGTAAATTGATAGATTTAGCTCATGGACTGGGGTTTTAAATGAGCATGATATCTCCTTCATTCCCAAAATAAACATTTAATTGAAAAAACAAAAGCCCTCCTCAAAAATATGAGAAAAAACTTCAGAGAAAATGCTACTCATAAAATTCGAATAGAAATTTATGACTGTGAGTCATATATATTATGTAAAGCAGCATATGTTGCCCTCGTTCCCCACCTTTATGCTTTCTGTCTGCAACAGCTCAAAGCCCCCATTGTTCCACTTCAATCTGTACATAATAAATGGCTTGCCTTCTTGATAAAATCGCTGCTGAAAGAAAATGTTGAGCCAATTGAATTTTCAGACAACTCTGTGCAGAGAGTGCAGCTATATTGCACGTCAAGGACATCCATATTAAATTGGCTCAAATTATTTAAGGATGGACATGAAAGTTCCCTCGATCAACAACGCAAACATAAACCGAGTGCAGGATCTCACTACCTGTTTGTAATATCTCTTTGTGATTTGGGTTTTTTATCATCCACACCAACACTTTATCACAGGGTGTTCCAAAAAGACCCGGGCAACTTTGGTTGTTAAAATATTTAAAACCACAAATTATACGATGACCTTTGATTTTTTGATACAGAAACTCATAAAGTTTTGTGCACACCATCAATACACTTCCATGTGAGCTCCGTTTGTCGTGGGCAGGACATCAAGGCGGTACACGAGTTCTTGCCATGGTCAGTTCAGCATGTTTGCATACACCAGAGCCCATGCAGCTGTGATCCGAGAACAAAGATCCTGTACGTTTGTCACCTAGGTGTTGTTGAGAACATCTTTGACAAACCTTCACAGAAAACAAAATCAAGGGGGGTTATGTCTGGTGATCATGGGGGCCAAGTGGTTGGTCTGTCTCAGCCAATCAAGCCATCTGGAAAATTTTCATTCAGGATGTCTTGAAACGACTAAGGCCCAATGAAGGGGAGTGCTGTCCTGTTGAAAAATGATATCGGGTTGTTGGTCTTCAATCTGTGGGAAGGCAAATCCTTCCAACATGTTCATGTAAATTGTTGAGGTCACTGTGTCCTCCGCAAAGAAAAACGGACACACCAAGCAATCATGGAGAAGGCCACACCACACATTGACCTTTGGACTATCGCATACATGTTCAATGACCATGTGAGGGTTTTCGGAGTCCCAGATCCTCACATTGTGCCTGTTGACATTCACCGACACAAGAAAGCAAGCTTCATCTGTGAACATGGCCTTCATCAGGTAATCTTCATCATTTTCTCTGCGAATGAACATTTCCAAGGCAAACGCCTTGTGTTTGGGTCCATCATTTGGTTTGAGTTCCTGCAAAATCTGCACCCTATAGCTATAAAGCTTCAGTCTTTTATGCAAAATCCTGTGGACAGTGGTGATTGGTAGTCCCAGTTCTCTGGATGCACATCAATTTGATTTTCTGGGTCTTTATTGAAATGATTCACGCACTCGTTTGATTCACCTCTCCTTTGCCCCCCATTCGTCCTTATGTTCCTGCCAGTGAGAAATGTCTCACACAATGAGGCTTTGACAGGCCCCTCTGTTTCTTTCTTTTTTTTGGGGGGGGGGGGGAGAAGGGAAGGAGAACAAATTTACCTGTGCGAAGAGTGCTTTAACCTCAGCATTGCCCAGGTAAAAAGGTAAATGTATTGTAATACCCTCTGCCACCACCATGACCAAGTGCCACTACACGGTCTGCATTTACATAAATAATGAACACCTCTCCCCCCCCCCCCACTTCTGCATGAGGCTGTTGCCACACAGCCTATGTTACCCACCACACAAGGTTATATTTCTACCCCAAGATTGGAGTTTATAACATAAAAGATGTGAGGGGGGGGCAGGGAAGAGAGAGAGAGAGGTTTCTATATACTGTATAGACATAAGGTATTATTATTATTACCCCATGCGCCCCAAGCGTAAAGTGGGGTTAAGTAATTAGCCACGTAGGTATATACGTACATACATATGTCGAGCTATGAATGTGACTGAATTTTGTTATTCCCTTTTCTCTGCAACTGCTTGTCAGATTGACATTTAATTTTCACCATAGATTGAAACTTGGCTCCGAGCCCATGGATAATAAGTGATTTTTTTTCATGAAGTCATAGGTGCATTTGTTATGACATCATAATTGAATTCGTTCAACACTACTTCCAATCAGTATGAAAAAAATTCAGGGTCATCTTGTGATAAATTGGTTGACAGAAAAAAAAATTGATGAGATCATCTGTCACGTGGTTTGGCAGACATATTTTGGTTTTCAAAACACCTTCAAAAATCGTCGTCTCCGAAACTGCTGAATAGATTGAGACGAAACTTTACAGTAATGACCGCCTATTCATGAGGAACGAAAAGTTGCCCACCTATGATGTCATCAGTCAAATAGTTTAAAAGCCATATTTGATTTACCCTAAAACCTATAAAAAAATCTCCTCCATAATGGCTGGACAGATCAAGGGGAGACTTCAAGCACATTTTTCTAAAGCCTCAGGGATACCAGGGTGTTCAAGAATAATTGATAGGTCACATGGTTTGGCAGCCATATTGGATTGAAGTAAAATATTTTTGAAAGTTTCTCTCTTGAACTGCTTCATCTATCTACTTTAAACTTCACAAATATCATCTCATGCCATTGCTGCATGTCGTGTTAAAATGATGATGTCATAGTTAACATTGCTTGGCAGTCATCTTGGACAGAAAAACGCACCTTAACTGATTAACAAAAAACTTTACAAAGGTGAACCACTACCCAATTAGAGGCAGAGTGTAAACTTATGATATCATAGGTCATGTGTTTTGGCAGCCATTTTGGATTGAAAAATAAAAATCTTTCAAAATCATTCTTCTCCAAGAACGGCTTACCAGGTCGATCCGGAACTCGGCACACATGATCTACTGGCCTTGGGGAATATAGGGTGTGAATCTTAGCATCACAGGTCAGGTGTTCTGGCAGCTATGATTTTTTTGAAGAATAAACCTTTAAAAATCTTCTCGAGAATGGCTTGACAGATCGAGGGGAAAATTCACCCACATGTTCCCCAAGCCTTGTTAATACCAACGTGTTCATGAATAATTAAGAGGTCACATGGTTTGGCAGCCATATTGGCTTGAATTAAATTCTTTAAAATAATTATTTCTCTTGATCTGTTGCATCAGTCGATGTCTCTTTCCCTCTATCGAGTTCAGCCTGTGGCTGCTGGTTGCATCATTGGTTGGGACACGGCTATGCCGCTGATGCAGTGTCCCCCTTACCAGTACACTGGTACTCATTTTGCCGACCTCGGAAGGATGACAGCCTGAGTCAACCTCCTGGTGCATATTAATTCAGCGGCCAACGGGGCTTGAACTCAGGAACCGAGGATCCCAAGCCGCCACCCGAACCACTAAGATGTGAAACTTGAAAATTAAGATCGAGTATTGATAGGGAAAATATGTTTTAAATGTCAATATGATTGGATGCATGGGCTGGCAGCTAGAATTTTTTTTTTTTGATCTGGGTTCTTTTTGATTTAATGTAAAAAAAAAAAAGTTTTAAAAAGGCTCATTTGGCTGTGCCTGGATGGGTTTTAGGGTAGAGGAGTACCAGTTGAAACCTGAGTCCTATCCAGGTTCATCCTGATGACTTCATCTTTGCTTTTTGCTTATTCTGGTTCCTTCTGATAACTCCAATGCAAGGCCTATTTTATTTGGTCTTCCATCTGATTTGAATTGAAAATTTTAATCTCATTCTGAATTCAGTTGAATAAAGAGGACGTAATTGGTCAGATGTCCAATGAAAGCGGGGTTGCCAGCAGATATAAAGTGGAAGTTGTAGTGTTAAGAGCGTACATCTAAAACCGTTCAACAGAGGAAATTGAAACTTTACCACATGTTACATGACCATTTGATATTGTGTATATTACTTGGATGACGCATGCCCCCTCAGAACTTACATGGTCAATTAAACAAAGCCGAATGCCCAGAGATGATGTCACTTCCTTGGGTTATAAATTGCAATAATTGTAATCGCTTCAGTCTTTATTGTGCTCGGCTGGTGAAAAAAGGAAGAGGAGGTAGCACAATTTGCCGTTTTAACAATCTCCCGATTTATACTTTAATTTGAACTTGAAATTTGATCTCCTTGTATTTGAAGATGAAAAAAGTAACATTTTAATCAATTGCAATATTATTTAATGATTAACATTATTTACTCCTACATGTTATAAAATGCCTCAATTCTTGTTTTCCAAAATGTACAGATAACGAGAGGATCAATGTGGTTCAACAATCCGAGGTGATTGTGCCTTTGTTATTAAACCAATCCCGGACTTGGATTTTGAGTTGCCTTCCCTCATCACTCACTGCAGTTTTTCAGTCCAGCGTGACCAGCCTGTAAATGTGTTTTATCTGGCATTGCTGCAATAATCGAGCTTCTCCTCCACCCTCCACCCATCTTCATGTTTCTCTTAGTTGCACATGCTTGCAGCAAAAGCTTAAGCTTGGCCAAAGCTTTCGGGCACACTTTGTGCAACACAATAAATGGAGATCAGACCAAATCAGGTAAAAGCCTTCAGAATCAATATGCTGCTTGCAATAATGGTTTGGGTATTGACAAGGGAATTGGCTTTTAATATTGACAATGCTGAACGCACAGCCATGCTGCATGGTCAATATAGCGTCGATCTTTTGCTATATTGAAATTACATTCAATGTACGATTTACTCAAATTCTTATCATCGTCAATACAAAATCTTGTTTGGATGCAAATATAAAAGAGGCAGCTGTCATGTTTTTTCTTTCTGTCAACATTGATTTAAATAGGAGTTGATTAGTGCAGAAGGTTATTCAAATGTATGCTTCATTTTTCATCCGAGTGTCATTATATTTATCCAAGTGATTTTGAAATGTACAAATAGCTATCAGATGATGGTGCAACATTTTCATCCACATTAACAAATAGAGACTCGTTCCAATTGCAAGCTTCTCCTGCGCTTGTTATCTTCTCGACATAGGCCGTCGATCCAAGCACCACTGGGCAGAAGTGAAAAAAAATCACTGCAAAAGCTGTAACTCCATATAATTGTACCTACTGGAGTCTTATTTACCATTTTCTGTTGCGAATGCGTCACATTTAAGAAGTGCTCAATTGCTCATAAAGACTGTGGGAAGCTGGCCAGTGCATTAAACTTGGCCTGTGCACATATGTGCAGGTAAAGCCATGAGTAGTTTCCCACTGAAGCACTAACGTTTTCTCTAAATCGAAAAAAAAAATCAATGCTGCAAGGCAAGCGTGATGCTGAATGAGAATTGTCATGTTTGATGCATTCTTGTGAGCCATTTCCAGGAAATAATTGGACAGAAGAAAGTGAAGTAGCTTGTAATTTCCGTTTCTTTTTTCTTCTTCATAGGTGTTTCAGGTTACGATTTCAATAAAACCTGCTCACCAAAAAGGAGCAAATACACCAAGCTTATGATCCATGTGATTACTTTATTATAGGTTGCTTTAACTATTGCTAGTAAATGTACCTGTAGCATGTCATGCACGAGATGGGGATCAAGTCGGAGAAGATAGGTGTGAGGAATACATATATTAAAGCATAATTCATGGTGTATCTGTTCTCAAAAAGAATTCGATAAGAGGGTGTCAAGCTCAAATTTTCATCGGTTTAAAACCTGTCTTTTCTTAAGCTGTATGCCTTGCTGGAATTACAAGGCTCTCGTTTTTCATCACTCCATTGACATCTTTCATCCATTAGACATTGTTGTTTCGTTTCCCTGCCACGCAAAGACAATTTCTAAAGCTACATATTACACCCTGGTGACTCTCAGTGAGAGTGTCAGTCTTTGTCAGGAACAATCCATGGGGATTGTGATGCAGACCCACGAAGGACATTCTGTGGAGTCCCCTGAATATGCCTGCCAAGTGTGGTCATATCATTGGTCAAGAACTCTCGGTGTAGTTAATGACCCTAACAAACATATCATTCCCTCTTTATAGCATTAGTTTGTAAAAAAAAATAAAATTCATAATAATATAAATTTTTGTTATGGAGAAGAGGTTAAACTAACTTCCACCCGCTGACTTTGAGCTCTCTAGTTCGTCTGGGTTTGAATCTCAGTCGAGCTATAAACTATCACCCTGGTGTTTTGCTGGCAGGGTGAGGCATCAATGTGTGTGCCATCTGTCAGATGTACGTTAATCTGGGTGTCCTGTCTGCTCGCATTAGTCAGGAAACGTTGAACATCACATGATGTCCTTAGTGCAGAGTAGGAAAGCTATCGTCATATTTCCAAGTTCTTGCTCAAACCTACTTTGTCGAACATCAGGTAAGGTCAGCGGGTTCATGAAAGACTTGGGCCAAAAACTTCCCCTGGCCAACTCCACGAGGTGGGAATAATTGTGGCTGTTAAAGACTTGTCATCATCATCATCATCATCATCATCATCATCATCATCATCATCATCATCATCATCATCATCATCATGTTCCATCTGAAATTCATGTTAAACATCCCATGTTTTCGTTTTCAAATGTAAAGTTTGAGATTGAGACCAAATGGTAATATTCCTTGAACTGATTGACAATGCATTTGACCATCCTGGATTTTCAATACCCTCTCTAAGCTCTAACTGTTACGTCTGCCTCATGAATATTTTCTAGCCATATTGTCCAAGTAATGAAGCTTCATTGAATAGCAATCCTCCAATAGAAGAGCAATGCTCATCTTAAATGGCATTCGAGAACCTTGTGAAGTTTCAGGCTCCCAGCCAAGCATGAGGTGTCCTTGTCCTACAGGTCCTTTATTATTGTGTTGGCACATGCTGGGGAAAATGTCATTGCTTTAACTCCGTTCCATTTCAGCACCACTTCCCACCTGCTCCTTCAAGTAATCCAGATGGAAGAAGTGGAGCTTGGGATTAATCTTTTGAGTTGTTCATTGATTGCAGAGGCATTTCATTCAGCCTTTATTTTATACTTTTGTCCTATCATGCTGGAAATTCTCAACATTTTGTTTTCTTGTGCTTTTACTGCATTATGTGCTAAGAAATTCAGTTATTCATGTGAACAGCTCACCCCCTCCTAAATGAACATGGCTACCACTGCCAAGTGTGCACTTTCAAGATGTATTCAGTAGAGTATTCCAACATTTCATCTGCAATTAAATTGGCATTCTACCAATAAGGATAACTACAGCAAGCTCTTCCAAAGGATTTCGACAAAAAAGGTTATTCAGTTATCAATATGAAGTTTTGGACATTTGTTGTACGAGAAGAAACAATCAACATCAGATATCAATGTTCTGCTTTAACAATATTATTGTGCGCAAGAGAAAAAAAAATGAAGTAAAGTACATTTGTACTCATTTTGTTTTTGTTCCCTCTGCCACGGAAGGTGGACGGAGGTTACATTTACACCTCTGTTTGTTACTTGTGAAATCGAATAGTCGCAAGTATATTGGTTGACCTGGTTGTGTTATTCTGTCTGTTTGTCTGTTTATCTGTATGTCAATCGTTTACAGGTAAAAAATTTTTATTCTGAGCTTTAAAAAGCTTAACCACCTGGTATAACTTGTGACAAGCTGGAAACCTATTGTTTTTTTTAGGACAATAGGTAAAAAGGTCAAAGGGCAAGGTCACATAATTCATCAATTTTCATCCGATTGACTTGATATCTATGTGGATACTGCATATGAAACCAAAAAATGTGGGTGGATGGTGAACCTTCATCGAGGTGAAGCATTGGATGACCCATCTGAATATGTCTATTAATTACATAATGTTTGAACGTGAGTTGGACCATGAGTATGTCTTGTAATTACTGATTATTGGACCTTGACTACGTTTATTTATTACTGCCTATTGGAACGTACCTTTTATACATTTAGACCTTTAGACTCCTTATAACCCTTTGGGCCTTAAGACCCTTTATACCCCTACAACTTTACACCCTTTAGACTGCTTAAACCTCTTGAACCTTTGACCCTGTTGAGACACTTTAGACCCTTTAGATCCATTGTAATCCTGAATACATTTACAGCCTTTAGACCACTTATATCCAGTGGCCCGAAGACTTTTTAGACGTTTTGACCCATTAGATAATCTTTGGCACTTTAGACCCCTTTAGATTCCTTAGACCTGTAACTACTGTTGAAACACACCCTAAACATTTTACATGAAACATTTTAGACCATTTTAGACCCTTTGGAACTTATAAGGCACTTTGGACCATCTTAGATTGCTGAGACCCCTTGACCCTTTTCACCACTTGACCCTTTAGAGTTTAGACCTTTCATACTCTTTAGATCCATTTAGACCCTTTTATACTCCTTAAGATTTCTGAAACCCCTTTAGACCCTAACTATTATTGGAAAAAAAACCCTTGAGATATTTACTCTCTTTACACCCCTAAGATACCTCAGAACCTTTAGATCTCTTTAGACGCACACCACACAAACATAGAGTCTTCTTGCAATACACAGACTATAACTTTTCAGCAAGTAATGTGCAATCTCCACCTACCTGGTCATGGGTACTCTGTTTGGTTGAACAGAAATTTCATATTGGGTCACTGAATTGGTTCACCAAACAAAACGTTGAGGCATATTGGTTTTGAGGTCAAAAGCTCAAAGGTCAAGGTGACAAAATCAATTTTCATCCGATTGACTTAAAATATGAACAGGGTTCGCCTATTGGGTCACTGAAACCTATTGATTGAGGTCAAAATGTCAAAGTCACATAAAATGAACAATCATCATTTCTTGAAATTTGAACTGGATTTGCATATTGGGTCACAAACCTGGTTCACCAAAAATCAGAAACGACTACTTAAGTGTTTTTGACATGTCAATGGTTTCCATGACAACAGTTTCACCCCATTATAATCAAATGAGCCTTTTGTGAAATTATTATTACCATACCTCAGTAATTTTTCCAAGGTATCAAATTGAAACTTATGCAGCTTATTTGTATGTTTGTGTCATACTGCATATGTGAGGAAATTTTGTTCCACTTTGTCAAAGGTCAAGGCCATCTGAAACATGAAAAACACCTTTTAGGCCATGATTAGAAAATGCTTCACCCAAATTTGTGATGCATAACATTCAATCATGTACTGTAAAACACTTGATCGGTCAATTTATCAAAATTACCAAATTTCTGTTTCCATGGCATCTATTGTTCATTTGGATTTCGCAAGTATCATGCTATGCACGACATATTTCTTGGTTGTTTGTCTGTCTGTGAGCAAGATACCTCAAAAGGTTATGAACTGATGCGGAAAAAAACTTTGTGGACAGGTTGCGAATGTGGCAAGGATTAATTGATTAGATTCTGGTGAAGATCCGGTTCCGGATCTGAATATGAGAATTTTTAAAGTCATTCTTCACCATTGAAAGATAGTACCAAAAACGAGACATAGCAGAACATTGTGGATGGATTATGACAACACTTGGTGGATGAGTTAGGTAGGTGACTTGAGCAAGCTGATCAGATTTTGATCAAGGTCCAAATGCAGATCTGGCCTATTAATGGGATACAAAATGTAAGCTGTTCACCCTGGCAGAGGTTTGCACTGCACCGAGTGCCGTTCTAGTCGAGCAATGAAATCAGTGCTGATTGAATGTGTAAGATCCAATCTGAAAGTACGCATAACGTCATTGCTGGTTGCACCCTTTTCTCATGGAGTCAACTGCACTGTCCTGTAGATTAGGGAAGGAAATTGGCAGGAAGACAGTGATAACTCACCTACTTTGTCTAAAGACGCTTTGGAATCTTCAGGATTCACAAGATAATGCTGGTAGCCCGGTCCAGCCAGCTTAATGTCAAATTGAGGGCTGGTGCAATCAATGGTGCAATGCTCTGGCTGCAAAAAGTGGTGTGTGTGTGCGTGTGTGTGTGCGCACGCGCACGTGTGCGCACGCGTGTGTTTTCGTCATGTCAAGAACTAGACCACCACATAACAAGACAGCCCAATGTGAGTATATTATTTCTGACCTTTCAGGCCATCCTATCATGTGGGATGAGATTAGCATTATTTACCTTTCATGTCACAAATGTTTTTGTGAAATATATTCACATTTTGGTTGGTTTGATGCTGAGAAATACACAAAAAGTATATCAAATACAAAATTGTATAATAATAATGCATGAGTTCAACGTAGTTCAACGAAGGGATTGTAGAACGAGAATGCTAATCACAGTCATTGATAGTGCAGCAAAAGTGACAATTAAAAATGCTTTCAGTCATAAGAATATAGTTTTAGTCAAACAAATAACCTTTCTTTTTTTTCTGCTATCATGTGTATTTTGTGTTAACAAACATTGGAGTATAAAAATATATAATAAACAACAAGTTTTCCCAACTAAGCTATCAATCATCAGACACCACCATGTCATACTAAAATACAGTTATTCCTATATCTACAGTTCACTGCATCACTTTGCATATTCTACAACCATTGGCGATATGTGTTTGAACTCGCAACTTAAATCCTTGCATTCGGTTAAGAGATGGCTCGCAAAGACTGCAATAAAATAAGCATGATTCGATTAAGCACAAGACATGGCTGATTGCTATTTTCAACGACAGTGGACTGACATTCTGAAAATGCACTGCCTCTCAGGAAAGCTTGGATCAATTTAAACCAAACAGCGAGAGAATAAAGAATGTACTTTTACGCCCAACTATGCTGCAGGCATATTGAACAAAATGCGTATTATCAACTTTGTGAGCACATTCCTAATGATCAATGAATATCCTATGTTTACATTAAATACTTTAATTTTAAGAAGTAAAAATTTTTTTTTTTTTTCATAGGAGTACCATTCTGAGATTTCCTGCTTCAATCATTTCCTGGAATTTCCTGGGATTCATAATGTTAATGTTTTCAATCCATCCAAAAGAGGTTTCTCATGCTCATGGCATATAATGCAAAAGATTACACGACAGTCTTCACAAACATCAATCAGGTTTTATTTACAATATATACTTTATTCAGCAAATCATTCGCATACTCCATCCACCTGAAGGCTGGGTAAACTGAGCATCACAATGTACAAATTTGGTGATTTGAATAAGATTTTATTTTTCGATTGAACACAAAGCTTTATAGTTTCCTTTTGCATCAAAGTACAAAAATGGAAAAATGTCAGACTTCTTGCACAGCAGTGTAGATGTAGATATATAAATGACAAACTTTTTTTTTGTTATGTTTCCGATATTATACCTACGATAGGTCACTTTCATCTCATATATATATATATATATATATATATATATATATATATATATATATATATATATATATATATATATATATATACATATATATATATATATATATATACATACATATATATATATATATATATATATATATATATATATATATATATATATATATATATATATATATATATATATATATATATATATATATGAGCCTGGTGTTGGCACAGTGGTTAGGGCAGCGGCTTGGGATCCAAAAGGTCCTGAGTTCAAGCCCCGTTGGGCCACTGAATTAATACATCGGGGGTTGACTCAGCCTGTCATCCTTCCAAGGTCGGCGAAATGAGTACCAGTGTACTGGGCCGGTGTGTACCCTGGTTAAAATAGGTGTGCCATATCCCTGTGTCGTAAGAGGTGACCAGGGTTGCGTCAGGAAGGGCATCCGGCGTAAAACATGTGCCAAATCACTATGCGGATCATACGGATGATCCGCTGTGGCAACCCCGAACGGGAGCAGCCGAAAGAAGAAGAAATAGAAGATATATATATATATATATATATATATATATATATATATATATATATATATATATATATATATATATATATACATACAGTGCATACTGTGTGTTTATATAATATCGTTACAAACGCTTTAACCACAATATGATCATCCTCTCTTCTTTGCACACGTTTGAAAAACATAAGTAAATGGTTGCAATCCCAGCTTGGATTAGTTAACCGCAGTGTGAATAAATGTACGAGGTCAGACAGTATGGAAAGGCAGAGTGGAGTGGCACGTCAGAGCCATTGTTTGACATCCCAATGTGCCAGGGAATTTGCAGTGTTCTGAAGCTGCTGGGGGTTGCCAGATTAATGTCGAGCTCCAGTGTTTCTCCAGCTGGTTTTTGTTGTTGTTTCACATACCCACAGAGTGTACATGAAAGAGCTTGTGCCTCTTCTGTTTTATGCATCAAACACGTTTTACTCTCAATTATTCATGTCTTTATTTCTTGTAGTGTATCTGCTGCATATTAAGGCTTCTGGGAGTATTTTGTAGAAGCAAAACAAGATCATAAAATGTTTTTTTCTTCTGTGAACAAAACAGACAGCCTCAAAAGTGAGTAAATTTGTTGAGTGGTCATTAAAAAAAATTAAGATAATTAATTGTGATACTTGTTTGTGACTTCACTAGCTTAACGGTTTGGGTTGCTCAAAAATACCTGGGTTTTTGCTCCATATTATACTATCCTTACATACAGTATGTAGTGAAACCATTCTAATCATGGTTCACTCAATAATTTGTCATTTGCTAAACGATTTCCAACCTGTCAGAACAATGGAAAATTTGATTCACCTGCCACCCTGAACCAGAGAATTCTGGTGTCCACCAGATTGCTCCATCAAAAGAGGAAAATTTGATCCAATTTATTGGAATTTATTTATCAAAGATAAAATCGGTTTAAACCAGCACTTGAATTATTTCAAATGGTAAATTACAATGCCAAAATAATTCAATAATTGAATGACAAACTTCAAAGTGATCTATATATTCATCCTGATCATCATTGGATGAGAGCATGGCCTAGAGGTTTCCACAATCATCTAGTAGCTGTCGAGTAGCATAGGTTCGAATCCTGACCCAGCTATAAACTGTCATCCCGATGTTTCACAGGCAGGGTGATTCATCAATGTGTGTGCCATCTGTCGGATGGATGTTAAACAGACGTTGGTGGATATTAAATATCTCATGGTGTCTTTCATTAAGAGCAAGCGAGCTATCGCCAGCATCATGGCCAAATTCTAAATTCCTGTAGAGGGCATTACATCAGCAGCACGGAGACATCCTCAGCCAAAGATGCTACCTTGTGTTGCAAAAAATGAAGAAAAAGAAGATCATCATTATCATCATGATCATCATCATGTACAATGCCTTAGGTAGAGCATTGGTGCTGTTGAAAGCAGTTTCCAAGCTGCGATCCTTGTCCAGTTTCCACTCTGACTCAGGAAGTCAGGGCAGGAACTTGGAAAGTGGACAGAGTGTCAGCGTATCAGCTTTCCTAATCCTCATGAAGGACACCATGGGATCTTTGATGTTCACCAACTGGCAAATCGGACCCCAGTTTAACGTCCACCTGAGAGATGGCACACACATTGATGAATTACCCTACCTGAAAAGTAGCACGATGGCAGTTTATAGCTGGGCCGAGATTCAAACCCAGGCTAATATCTTTATTATGACTACTATCTATAAACCATGAAACGTGTTCGTTGATCAGCCACGTAGAAAAATGCAGTTAAGACTTTGGAGTATGCTTACTACCTGTAAGCAAAAAATGGGAATTATACAGCCTGCTTGGTTCTTCTATGTTCTTGCGAGTTTTATGTGCAAATGGAGATTACTAAGCCGTATGGGTTAGTATGTGCAAAACTGCACATGGGCATTGGAGTATTACTCGTTTATTGTATGCTGCTCAGCATATACAATAGTTAATGCATATGGATTAACAGTGTAATGCAATATTCTTCCATAATTCTTCCTTTTGAAGTTTAGGTCGTATCGACTTTGCGAAAAACACATGAACGGCAAATACAATCGGAATTTATCCTGCGTGCATTGCTCATCCATTTTGGTGAGTGACGTCAATGGCAACACTCAACAGTGATGTCAATAAACAGGGAGTAAATGATTGGCATTCAGTTCATTGTTCTTTTCTTTATGTTTAATGTATCTAGTACAACTACTTCATTCAATTTCTCTACATAAATCCTTAATGACAATTTTGAAATATTTTACATTAGCAATCACCTTTATATTATTTTTTCTATTTATGTTTGGCCATGGCTACTTCCCTCTCAATTGGCATACTTGTTGTACATTACTAAAAGGAGAAGCGTGCATCCATCTGTGTGTTTGTTTGTCACACTTCGTTCCAAAGGGTTTCTGCTGATGTTAAATCATAAAAAAATTACCCCTGTGTTGGGGTGACGGTCATCTCTATAATGTTTTTTTACTATCGTAATCGATGAACCGTTGCCAGACGAGAAAGGTTTTGTAAATGGCGACTTTCACAACTTTCGTGACCTCATGACCTTGACCCTGACCTCGAGTCCGGGAAAAAAATATGTCGTTGGGTATCACTCATCGACCTCTACCCACATACCAAATTTCATCAAGATCGGAAGTAAAAAGTTTTCTTTGTACTGGAAGGTGTTTTTGACCATCTTCCAGGTTATGTGGCAGCTAAACGGGACGGAAATTCAAAAATCTGTCCAGTTAGATACAAGATAATATTTTTTACTATCATAATCAATAAACAGTTGCCGAATATCTTGTAGAATGGCAGACTAGATAGGTTTTGAAAATGGCGATTTTTATAACTTACGTGACCTCGTGACCTTGACCCTGACCTTGAATCTGGACAAAAGTGAAACCGTTGTGCAACACTCATCGACCTCTACCCACATACTAAGTTTCATCAAGATCGGAAAGAAAAATTGTTGACAGAAGGACGTATGGACGGACGGACATTTGGTCCGGCTTTATTACGAGATGACCTAAAAATGGTTCCGTTAGAAAGATAATAATAGCTGCTTAACGGCCGCTAATCCGGTAAGCCGCTAATCAAACCTCCATATACCTGAGTGGCAAGTTTACTGGCCGCTATTCAAACCTCTATATACCCGAGCAGCCAGTTTACTGGCCACTATTATTGCAACAAAAAGTAATGTTCATTTAATCTTAACCCTTTGAACCCAAGCAGCCATTTTCCCGGCCGCTATTTAAAACTCCATGTACCCAAGTGACCGGTTCACTGGCTGCAAATCAAACGTCCATATACCCGAGTGATTGGTTTACTGGCCGCTATTCAAACCTCCATATACCCGAATGACTCCATCTATCCAACTGAGCAGTGCCGGGTTACCTCCCTTTCCCCAACTATAGTAATATATCATAAAACAATGGAAAAATATGTATAAAAGTACTCATAATGAGCACATAAACAACAACAACCACAACTGCACATTATAAAAGATCCTTTTTCATGTTTCCCTTCATTTTCCATCATCATTGAGATTCACAAATAGATATGCAATGTGCTTTTGAAGTGCAACATGCTGTCTTTTGATTAAACCCATCCGTAAAATGATGGGTCTTGTAAGCTCGTAAGATGTCATTGCAGTAGATAATTCCAATACAATTAGAAGGAAAAAAAATGAAGAAAGGACTAGGGTTAAAAGGAACCTCGGGGTTCTGAATGATGTAAATGAAAACCAGGCTTTATTTTATTTTCTAAATTTGCACTGCCTCTAAGCAAACTCAACGATGCATGAATATATTTGTTACTTTCTGACTTTGACCTTTATACGAGAAGACTCATTGTTTATGAAGCTCCCATGCTTTCTCTTCTTGGGAAATGTATCAAGAAGAATGCACACTGAAATATCACCCTGAGCCAGCCTTGGCTTGGATTTTTCCCAAGGAAGTGTCGTACTTGGCAACGAACAGAGAGCATGGACGGCAGCTGCCTTTCAACTTGCTGCGCTATCATTTCATTTATTTTTTACACACACACACACGCACACAAACACACACACATTTCAAACATATCACTATCTTCAAACCAGCTGCAACAAGGCAAGATTTGCTGAATGAGGTGAGGTATAACTTCCAGCAACACCGTCATAGCGACAATGTACCAACCAGTGTGCCATTGAAAGGTCGGCACATTGTAGTTGCACCAAGAGATGGTTGTGATCTGATCATGAAACGTTCCACTCCATAACATTTCTTCCGCGTGGTTTTGTAAAGAATGCATTGATATATAGTGGGTTGGATCGGTCACGTTTCCATATGAACCACTGGCTCATGATGCAAGGAACCCAGGTGCATATATCATAAACCATACATGGCTATCTATTGTCTATTAATGGTGATGTGATGCATGAATGAGTGATGTCTTTGTCCCGAATGTGATACGTAGTACTTATAAGCTCCAGCATGGCTGTTTCTTTGATTAGTGTAAAAAAAATCAACATTGTTGGCCAAAAATGTAGTGATTCAATGAGGTAAAAAAAAAATTCATCAACATTGATCCATTTAAAACCGTGCACTGATGAGCATGGTTTTATTGAGTCAATCATTATATATTTTTCACTACACTTAATAATGACCGATCGGGTATTTATCGGTGCAGACCATTTTAGAAAGGAACCCCATTGTGGAATAAAAAACAGGAGACAAGACTCTACTCTGAAATGGTCTAGCTTCAATTTTTCATGTGCCAGGGAAGAGATAACTGGAAGTGTGTGTGTGTGTGTGTGTGTGTGTGTGTGTGTGTGTGTGTGTGTGTGTGTGTGTGTGTGTGTGTGTGTGTGTGTGTGTGTGTGTGTGTGTGTGTCTAAAGCACATGTCGGATATTCAAAAGGTTCAACAGACAAAAAGAAACCCATCGATATCATCGAAACTCAAATGGATTCTCAAGTTGGTCACGTGACTTAAACAATACCTCAAATTTACGATCATTTCGGTATCCTCTCCAAGGATGGTTTGAACGCACAGCGTTAAACACATTTGGGAAAACCAAATCTATCATTTGAAGAAGCACGAGTCAACATGCGGAAGAAGTAATTTTTTTATTTGTCTCGAGTGAAGTTTTAATGTTGTCACGACAATTGGTTTGTATGACATTGGCGACCTGTCATCAGAAAGAGTAGTGTAGTGTTATTATTATGGAATGACTTGAATGAACAATTCTGGTTTTTTTTGAAAAACTCTTACAGCTACATAAATGGTTATCTTCTGTCTATTATTTCTGTAACTGCATGAAATTATGGTACAAATTCGAGTTCACATTTTGCTGCTGGCATCGCAGGATTGAACCTGTCCACCTACTTTATGTTACATTCCGACAATGGTGCACAGGTCGCACACACTGACCTTTGAGCTGTTTATCGTGGGTTTGATTCCGGACCCAACTATAAACTGCCAGATTGGTGATTTGCAGGCTGGACATTTGATAACAAAGTGCACCATTCCTCGGATGGACATTAAGCTGGCTGTCGGCTTCCTAATCTCTCAAAGTCCATGGTTAGAACTGCAGTAGAAAAGGTAGAGCATTTAAAGAGAAAGCACTATCAAGAATGTCGCTCGGCTTCCTAATCTCTCAAAGTCCATGGTTAGAACTGCAGTAGAAAAGGTAGAGCATTTAAAGAGAAAGCACTACCAAGATGGATAAAAGGAGGGGAAACTAAAAACACAATTTAAAAAAGTGTTTGCAAATATATTTACAAAATCTACATTAAAAAGCAGGACTGTCTATCTATCTGTCTGTCCCTGAACTACTCCCTCAGTTTTGGGGCTAGCCCAACCAAACCTTCTGTGGAACATTTTAGGGTCCCAGCCAGTGTCTTCAGGTGGGTGGGAAGTTTTATAAATACCTCATTACCATTGTGATTTTCACTTTCGATCTGTACGAAGCTGTTCCTGATCCAAATGTAACGTCACAATGGCGTTTCTCTTTGTTTTCTTCACGAGTGTTTGTAATATTGTATTTTGTTATATTAATGGTATAATATTAATCTGTGATTGGAATGATGGTGTTTGAATGAAAATATCGAGAGAAATTGAGTTTAAAGCAGAATGAGGATATTATGTGAGGGCTTCCATCCGTGACATTCACTGATTCGGCATTTGTAGTTTCGCCATTTTTTTTCCCCCTAAGTCCTTTACAAACTGGCTGTCTAGCCATCCCGTGCACAGCAATGGTACATCGCTCGTAATCTATATACAATGGAGCAAGTGTATGTATTATGTATATGTGTATGTATGTATATCCACTCATGATCCATTGGTTGGACAGCTGACCTGATGTCACCCACAATTGTAACCTGAAATACTTAACCTGAAGTACCCATAGGACTGAAAAGACCTCCCCCCTTGAACCCAGGACTCAAACGACCCTGAGGACCCAAACAACCCTTCAGACCTAAATGACCCTGAGGACCCAAAAGACCCCAAGGACGCAAAAATCCTCGAGGGTCAAAATGACACTGAAGACCCAAAAGACCCCAAAGACCCTGAAGACCCAAAATACCTCAAAAACCCAGAAGACTCAAAAATCGAAAATACCCCGAAGACCTTTAAAGACCCATAAGACCCAAAATACCAAAAAAACCTCCCATAAGACCCAAAAGACTGAAAATATGCCAAAGACTCATGAGACTCAAAAGATCCAAGGAACCAAAAAGACCCTGAGGACCCCAAAGACCGAAAAATATCCAAAGGATTCAGAGAACACAAATGACCTGAGGACACACAAGACCCAGAAGACCCAAAAATGAGGACACAAAAGACCCCGAAGACCAAGGGGATTCAAAAGACCCCAAGAACCTAAAAGACCATGAGGACCCAAAATACCAAGAGAACCCAAAAGACCCAATGGGACTATCTGGGACACATGGAAATTCTGCATAATGTAAAATGTGACTTCAGGTTCCTAACGCCCTTCCCCCAACACACGCATGCACGCACAAGTCCACAATCCCCCTCACCACCACACCCAAACTCTGTACTCCCTTACCCATTTTTTTAAATCCTCAAACCCACTCCCAACCTAATGTCCTCCACTCCCCCCCCCTTAAAAGCCTCAAACCCCTAAATCCCAACTGTCCCCTCTCTACCTAACCTCCCCCTTTCTTCAAGTCCTCAACTGTCCCAAACCCCAAGTACTCAACCCCAATTCCAACCGCCAAGTCCTCAATCCATTCCACCCCTCTTTCACAACATCTCAGTCTCCCTCTTCCAACTCCATGCAACTTCACCCCCAACTCTCTGTCCTCCCCTCCCCATTTTTTCCTGTTCTTAATAACGTTAAACAAATATACCTGGGCAACTTTGGTGCATGAGAAGGCCATTCGGCCTATCATTCCTGCGTTGTTCCTGTTCCCATTTGTTAAGAACAAATGTTAAAAGTAAATAAAGATGGAATGTTAAATTCACAATCACTTCCCCCTTTCTTCCTTTAACCTCACTATAATCCTCACTATAATTCTTAGACCGGTGTTTGTGTGTTTGTTTGTTGCGCTGATACTCCTACAGTTGTGGGTCGATTGCATTCAGACTTGGGTCAGTATCACCAAAAATAGAGGAGTTTTAATCTTTGCCAGTGGTCTTGTCAGGAGCGGGTGGACGCAAATTGTCTATGTGAATGTGTATCATGTAGCGCCTCCTTCAGGTGGGGGAGGTTATTCCATGTCTCCACCATTTACAGTCCAGTTTCCCTGTCCCCACGTTTTCCAGTGCAGTGAGGTGTTTTGAATTATAAGCAGTTGGTATGTTTTTGCTTCATGCATGGAACTTGATATTTATTTTGCCTAAACAGAGTTGTCAGTTGCCTATACACCACCCAAATAAAAGTATGCACCAGGGAAGGTGTTGCATGCTTGGAACAAGATCGCCCAAAGGGGGAAATACTCTGCTCGTGATAATAATCACACCAGTAAAAGTAAAGAGCCTTGTGGTGAAATTGTACGAAGTGAATTATTTATTCTCCAAATTGCTTTAAAACTCCCGATAGTTCTGGAATATTGTGCCACCTTAAATCTCCGAAGTGATTCGTGAACGTAATAAAGTTCTCAGGTATGGGAAAACTATGATGATTATGTAGTGGTAGCAGTGTGACCACTCCTCATTTTCATAAATGCCAAGGTGAGCCAATGAAAAAAGCCAAGAATTCACAAGGTTTCGGAAAAGCGATGATAATAGAAAACCTATAGAAAACCAAGATGCCAAGGTGAACAATGAATAGCCAAGATCTTGTGAAAAAAGCCAAGGAGTGGTCACACTGAGTGGTAGTAGTTGTCGATGACGACGACTTTTGGAATATTACACCATTTCTCCAACATTTGGAATGCTACAATGAATCTGTTTTAAGAACAACATCTGTTGAAAGAACCAGCATCACAAAAGGCAATGTTTCAATAACGTATATATTTATATTTATATATTTCGTGCAGCATTTCTACCATTTAACAAAGGTGTGCAGATCGTTGGTTGAATTACATGTATTACCTGTGCTCGGAGTAAAATTATACCATATCATTGACTGTTATATTGGCAAACTGCGGCATTTTCTAATTACAATCGGATCTCCATGAACTGCAGTTGCTGGGACTTGCAGTCGGTGCACGTAATCCACATGGGGATTGGAGTATTACCAGTTTATTGGGTGCTGCTCAGCGCAGATAATAGCTAATCCATGTGGATTAACAGTGTAATGCAATTCTTCCATAATTCTACCTCTCAATTTTTAGATCGTATTGACTATGCTAAAATCTGTTTTCCCCGATGCTGTCGCCATGTGTGAGTCAATAGATAATTACACGGCACAGGGACAATTAGATGCCTGTTGTGCTCAGTGGACTTGTATATTGTTAAAAACAGATTATCTTTGTAACAGCTATTGAAGTCCCTTCATTTCTTGTGTTTACCGGACAATTTACAGCAATTCGTTTACATTTCCATCCTGTGTCTTTTACAACTTGCCGTCAGCTATACAGGGATGGTTTGTGTTTATAAATCTCTTGGTAAAATTGTTGATTATGGATAAGATTCAGTTGAGTTAACCAATAGAGCCAATGCAATATTTTACAATAATTATTCACATTCAAAAGTTTTGTGATGCTCTCAGAAACGAAACTCATGAAATTATCGGTTAAAGCTTGATGAGTGATACTTCTCCAGTATACTCAAATCTGGAACTTTCACTATGTTCACTATTTAACAGTTGATGTTGTAAAATTGGGGGAAAAATGAAACAATTGCAAGCTTTTGGCGTTCTCGGTCTGTACAAATTGTCATCTTTGTGCGATATTGCATAAAAAAAATTAACATACATCAATTTACAGTACGATATTGTTTTGTTGATGACATCTGCGTTAAAGACTGCTATGAGGAGGCGAAAGTGCAGTGAATTGATAAAATAAATTATTGATATTAACTCCACTACTGCAATGACTACGACCACTACTTTAATGTGTTCAATTGTCCCCACCTTCCTGTGGGGTCAGAAAGTAGTTTTTCCCAGCTTTCCATTAACTGGCTGACCAGGCTCAATGTTCGACTGAAGGTGAATTGAGCAATAATTTGTTGAGGGTGCCAGTGGTAACTCACCACTTTCACGAAAGACATCGTGGGATCCTTAACATCCACCAGCTAATGCAAGAAGATGATACATCCACTCAGTTTACCATTTATCCAAGGGCAGCACACTTTTTGATGCAAAGATCTGCCAAGGAAACACCAATCCAACATCTTGTGGTCTGGTCAGGATCAAACCGACTGAACAGTTCAAAGGAAAGTGTGCTACCTCCACTCCATCCTGTTGTTGTTCTTCTTTCGGCTGGTCCCGTTAGGGGTTCACCACAGTGGATCATCCGTTATGATCCGCATACTGATTTGGCACAGGTTTTACGCCGGATGCCCTTCCTGACGCAACCCTGGTCGCCTCTTACGACACAAGGATAAGGATTGGGTTTCACCATGATTCCGGCTGCCCTACACTCTCTTTCCACTCCATCCTGTAAGACATAATAAGATGGGCTGTGAGTTGTAGCTAATGTATTATTTTGCATTCCACAAGATTTTTGCTGAAATTTGTCTTTCAATGGCTTTGTATTCTTGAGAGAGACTATAGAACTACTTGTGATATCACTTTTCATGACATTGTTTGTGACGTCACCAACATGGCACTTTCAAAATGACATAATCCACCCCAGATTGCTTGGTACGCATGTGCAGAAACCCCTAGTAACAAGTTAATTGTGACAGTCTGGACATATTTCATGCCTGCCAGAAAAAGATTGCAGAAAGGAACGACTCAAAAAACTCTGACAGAAACCAAAACACTTGTTAATGTACCTGAGAGAAAGTAGTGTGCATCTGCACAATGAAATACTTGGAGAACTTCCTGACCAACTCGTCCAAAAAGTTTGTATGTTGCATTCGATACTGCAAGAACTACTGACGATGTATGCACGTGAAAGGCCGAACGTTCGTAGATGGCACGTTCTAACCAAACCTTTGTGCTTCTTCACAGTTAACTAGGAAAGTCATGTCTGGGACTTGTCGATGTGCAGGGTTAGTTTATAATGATATTTACTATTAATCATGCTTGTGAAGGGTTGGGAAGCTGTGAGGGCTGTTACAAATATATTTTTTGTTTGGGCCACAAGATAAATTATACTCGATCTTTGCATCTATTGGTGAAAGGAGACGTGCCTGTTCGTATGCGTGCGTGCGTGTGTGCATTTATTGTATGTATGTGTGTTATAACCATGGCCACCACTAGCTAAATGTATTAACAGGAAATTATAGGAACCTGACTCCAATCATCCACGGATATGTCTCATATATGTATATATATATATATATATATATATATATATATATATATATATATATATATATATATATATATATATATATATATATATATATATATATATATATATATATATATATATATATATATATATATATATATATATATATATATAGTATATATATACTAT
>NC_140965.1:57906931-57954431 GCF_056783735.1 Eptatretus burgeri
CAAATGCAACAATGCAGATCTATCCGACTACTGGGCACACGGCAACACTTATACAATTTTACTTCACAGACGGCGCCGACAACACATATTCCCAAAGCAAAAGAAAAGAGAACCACCCTCCAGGATGAGGGGGGTAGGCTGGCCTGGGGCCGAGACCGTGTCGGGCCTACCCGTCTGATGATGAGACGCGGAGCGGCGGTGGTGCCTCAACTCCGCGGGCCTCACGGACAGTGTCTGGTAGGGGGTGGGAAGGGGGCCCCCTTTGTCGCACTATCTCAGCGCGGGGGGAAACAGGAGGGGGTTGCTGATGCTCGGGGAAAGGAGGATATAACCCTGTCTCGGGTCCCGCGGCGAGCGTCTCCTCCTCCACCTCATTCGCGTTGCTGGCCTCTCCCTGTGCCGCTCCCGGCACCGACGCGAGCACCCCCTCGTCCGCCTTCGCCGCCGTCACCTCTCCACAGCTCCGTCCTCTTCACTCCGACTAGTACCACTTCTTTACAGCTCCACCGACGACTCTCTTGAATTCCGCACACTCAACTCAACTTCCAACTCAACTCTTACTCAACTTCCAACTTCCAACTGAACTGAACTCGACTGACGAACGCAGTCGTTTTTATAAGCCCCGTGGCTTCGCTCTTTTACCCTTGACCCTCTGCCTCCGACCCTTCACCTCTCGTGCTGGCTCCCCATTGGCCCGAGGAAAAGTGGGCGTGAATGCTTTTTGATCCATGAATTTGCATATAGCGACCGCCCTCCAACGCCCTGGAGGCGGGGCCAAATCGCCCCTCGCTCACCGATTGGACGGAACAAAAGTGGGCGTGAGTCGTTTTTGATCCGTTTTTCTGCGGAAAGTCCGTGATGTTTTTGAACACGCTGCTCGGTGCGCGCCCCGCACGAGTCCAGCATCGGTGCCCACGAGTGGCGCGAGATGACGGTGATGCAATGGTGGCGAGTTGTGACGGTAAAGGTCGTGGCGGTTGTGGTGAAGCGGAGTTGTGGTTGGTGGTTGTTGTTGTGATGGCCGCGTTGTGGTTGGTGGTTTTTGTGTGATGGCTGTTGAGACGTGGTTGGTGGTGGTAATAATGGCGGCTGGTCCAAAATAAAGATAGTAAAAGAAAAACGGCTATCCTGAAGAGTCGCAGCCCTCATGAATGACATTTATTCCCTCTAGACAACGGGTTTGGGCCTAACTACACATATCCTTACCGAGATATCTCACCTAAGGGACCTGAATGGTGGTTTGCGAATTTGGTCAACCACAACACTACCCGCTCCCCTTTTTACAGACTCGTCCCGAGTCGTCAAATTTTCATGTGCCATCATGTGTAGTTTTCCCCTAGTACATTTTACCTACGGATCCCTGAGTGCGACATTCATGGTATTCGTGTCCTCAAAATAAATAACCTGAGGGCTGAGTAACTACCTAAACAAACTCACTCACACGGACGACTTAAATAAAATTGCCGGCGCTAAGACAGACATGCCGGGGGCGCACTCATATGTACAGTACATCTTAACCTTAACTTACAAATTTTACACTAAACCATGGCCCAGGATCACTGAACTCTGCAAAAAGAAAGCAGTTAACAGGGAGCCAGGCTGCTCGCATGCAGTCTATGGCTCAACACAATGCAGGTGACAGGGAACGTGGCCGGCTGCTCACACGCAGTCCAAGGCCTTCCCTTTTGAACTGAACGCAGTGAACCACAACGGTGCATGGGCTGCACAACGCAGTCTCCGTGCCAGCTCAAGTGGCACACGCAATGAGCACAACGAATGGATGGATGAATGGTTTGAACTGAACGCAGTGAACCACAACGGTGCATGGGCTGCACAAATGCAGTCTCCGTGCCAGCTCAAGTGGCACACGCAATGAACACAACGAATGGATGGATGAACACAAACACGGTGCACGGGCCGCCACTGCAGGCCCGTGTTGTAGCTGCCAACAGGGCAGTTCTTGCAGCGTGCAAACTGTTGCCTTGATCCTGGCGCACATGGCAATGAACAGGGGGGGGACAAAGCAAAAATTGAACGGGGCTGGTGAACAGGGGCAGTGGGCATGGCATGGCAAAGGTAGCAGGCAAACACAGCCCGCAGAAGAAGGCCATTGCAGGCAAACACAGCCGGCAGATGAACTGGCCGGCACAGGCCTTGAAGTACCACAGCTGCAGATGATCCGGCCGGCACAGGCCTTGCAGCACCACAACAGCTGCCGATGAAGTGGGCCGGCACAGGCCTTGCAGCACAGCAGCTGCAGACGATCCAGCCGGCACAGGCCTCGCAGCAAAACAACAGCTGCCGATGAAGTTGGCCAGCCTTTGCCGTTCCGTGGAGGTTGGTGGAGGGAGTGTGGTGGTGCTGGCCACTTGGAAGGCGGGCTCGGACCTACCTACTTGTCTCCCTCCCACCTATCGCCTTTGCCTGTCACTGTACATACCCACTCCCTTAATTTGTCAAACCCCAATTTAGCCCCAACTTACTTTTTTTTGTTGTTTTTATGTTTACTTCCCCACTATAAATCGTCCCCTAACCCCCTTTATCGTCCTTGTCCGGCTAACCTATCCTGTCACCTAGCCTACTCCCAACCCCTACGTTCCCTTCCCGGAGGGGAATAAGGGAGAGCTAACGTCCTGTGTTGAGGCCCAACGAAGCCTCAGGATGGCCTCCCCAGAGTTCAGCGATCTATAACACAAAGTGGGTCCAGCGGCCCACAACGAGAGCGAGGGGATGGATGGTGCGGAGGGGTACATCTCCTAATCTACCCTAACCATTAACTGTTAAACTACCCCGGGGCTTTCAACAAGCGCCTCTCGCTTAAACTATTGGTTCTATCAACCCAGATTCCCGTCACCTGTGTTAGTGTCCTCACAATTTCGGGCCTCGCCCCCCAATTTTCTCTCCGTGCCCTCACACGGTCTCATGGCTGGGACACGTGGCTCCCTTTGGCAGGCACGACCCTCTGCCGAATCTCCCGCTATGGCACCCCCGGGCACTACACTGCCTCCGAGCCTACCAGCTCCCTAACACCGGGGAGTGCCCCCCATGGCACCTCCCCTGAAATGCACACGTGGCAGGCTGGCTCCCCGGGCCCCTTTCCGAGGGTCACCCGTGCCCACAACACTGCCCACGCGGCTAATGGCGCCCCGGGCCCCCGCACCAAGCAGGCACACCCGTGCCCACTACGCTATTCCGGCCCCTCATGGGCCCTTGGCCTACCACGGCCGACTAGCCTGGTGCCCGGGGTACCCACTCAGCGATACTCACCTTTCGCCACCACGCTCCCAACCTGTCAACAGGGCTCCTGCACCCCTCCAAACGGGTTTCGAGCCTACACTCCCACCAACAACAAAACGACCTCCATTTTTCAATTTGACTAACCCAGCTAACTGACTTTACTCTGACCCCGGGGTCCCTTGGGCGGGAGTCACTCCTCCCCCCAATCACTCATCGCACCATGCATTCCCCATTCGCTCCACACACACAGACCCGCTGGCCTCACTCACTCAACATGTACTCACCTCACAACTTTTCAACACACACACCGCTGAACTCTACCATCCTTCTAACTACCTCCCCTAACTAACTCGTGCTCCCACGTCGTCCCTTAAACTACAGCACGTTCCTTTTAACACTACGTAGCTAAGCTACGTCCCCTCCACACATTCACCAGTCTGTCCATGTCCTCAAAATCATCAAATCATTTTATTTCCCAACCTAAATCTCGCTACAATCCCTCTAACTAATCCATTCCACGGACTCCATGAGGACTTACCCCTGCCCCATGAAGTCGGTCTAACTAAGCTAACCCTTCCCCCTAACTAGTTTCCATCCTGTGCCCTAGGGTCAAGGGGGTTTTCCACCCCTTGCCCAGGAATCCTGTGCACCCGAAAGTGAGGCTTGCTTTTTTTTTTTTTCCATGCGCAGCACCTGCGCGGCAACTCGCAGCTCGCGCAGTTTGCACCTGGCCGTGACGTCATGCAGCTGCACGTGTTCATCGTCCCTCCTTGGACGGTGCCATCCGGCAGGGATACCCCTCCTGCCGGATTCCAACCCCACGTGCAGCCATGGCGTCACCGTGCGCATAAAAAAACACAACCCCCACGTCACGAGGGGTTCCCCACGCGAACACATGTGCTTTGCCCGTTGGAGCTGAACACACACGATCGCGTGGAGAACCCGTCCGGTCCAAATCCATTTACCTGCCTAAACTTTGTCCGTCCGCGGGATCGGCAAATCCACCGCGTGCGTTTCCGGACCGGGACTTCACTCTCGCAAGCGAGCACGTGGGGGCCTCGTGCGTTGCACAGCACGGACCTCGTGCTCACTGCTGGGTGAACCCGGCACGGTCCCCGAAACAACTACAGCCGCTACTCGGCTTTCTTTCTTCACATGTCTCCGTCGTCGCCTCCATTCCACCCACGCACACCTGCGTGTTACGACGCTCACACTCCACTCCATTACATTCACACCGGGAGACGCGGCTGCGTGCTCCTGCATGCCAACCGACATCTCCCTCACATACCGCTCTCTCACACACACGGTCTCCCTTCCATAAACCATACCACTCACACATGGTGCTCCATTCACTCGCGGTGCCTCATCCACACACCGTGCCTCACTCACACACGCGGGGGCACTCACCCGCGGTGCCTCATCCACACTGGCCGTTTCATCCACACACACGGCCTCTTCCACACACGGTGCCTCATCCACACACGGCGTGCTGGGAAGCACGTACTCTGGCACCATCGCCACCACACCACTCACACACGGGGTCGCTTCCACACACGGGGACACACTCACGCCTTGCACCACACACACAGGGACAACCACACTGGGGATTCGTGTCCCCACAAGGGTCTCCGGGGCCTCTATACCCCCCAAGCTCTCCAAGCACCCGTTCGCAGCACTCGTCCCCTCAACCTCGCAAAGCACGACCGAACTCACCTGGTCGTGACTCGCCTCAAGGGGGCATACTCCCTCCCCTCGTTCCTGGAGGAGGCTATCCAGCTGCTCGCACTGGGTCTCGACCCAGTCCGCCAGCTCACCCCCATTATCCTCCACTACCTCCGTGTGTGTGTGTACGTCACTTACCCCGTCTTCATCGTGCAGTCTTCCCTCTATCGTTCCCTTCCCGGCTACCGTCACTGCCAACTCAGTCACCTCTTCACCCTTTACCTCCCTTGTCTCAACTATTATTTCCGTTGTCGTCACCTCGTGTCTCGTCTCACACGTTTTGGTCTCCCCATTTAATTTTTCCCTTTTGGTCATCGTCACGACCCTCGCCCAACACGTCCCCCGAATTATTTTTTCACCCGCCTCCACCGCGGGCCCGACAGCCGTTGCACCCCCTTCCAGCTCGTTTGCTCCCACACGTGGAGTCGCCATTCCCAGCTCCCTGGTCACGGCCTTCATGCCCGCCTGCAGGCATCGGCCCATGTTCTGCGTCTCACCCCGCAGCTTTTTCGTTTCTTCCTTCATTTGCTGTGTATTCGCATCGATCTTTTCGTTCATGCTTTTTATTTCGTTTATAAATTCAGTTGTGTTTGCATCCATCTTTTCGATCATTCCTTTTATTTCGTTTTTCATTTCGTTTTTGATTTCATTTGTATTTCTATCCATCTTTTCGTTCATTCCTTTTATTTCGTTTTTCACTTCGTTTGTCATTGCCGCCAGCATGGCGCATAGCTGGGCCATGTCGGGTGCGCTTGGGTGAGCCGTTTCGGCAAGGGTCGGGGGGTTTTGGTGGAGAGGGGGAGGGGAGGTGTCATACACCGCGGCCGCTGCCGCACCCATTTCGGGCTCTGGGTTCAGTTGGGCGAGTTCGTTTTCCTGTACAACCAACATTTCCTGCACGGGGATTTCATCCTGGACCATGGATTCTACATTACTACACATATACATTTCTAATACCCCCGGCTCCCGCGAGCCTTGAGACGCCATCTTGCTTCTCTTAAAGGGTTAATTTGAATCGCTCGTAATTTGGAGGGAATCAGGGGTCGCTTCTCTCACCCCTGGACCGATTCCCGTGAATTTAATTGGAGACAGGAGAGCCCGTTTTCCCGTTCTCCGATACCAGTGCCGCGAGGAGGGCGATGAGTTTGTATCGCACGACCTGACACCAGTGTTGCGGATTCGCGCCCGCCGGCGTGCGGACGGCCACGTAACTCGAATCGCGGCACGTCGCCCACCGGACGGACAATCCAGTCGTGACCCTCTCGGACTAACGCCGGGAACCAGTCACGGGTGGACCTTTCGGTCTCACCACGATCGTGCCAATCGGCCCCCGCGTGGGATAGGGTTGCTCGCCAAATTCGACCTACCTAAGTACCCATACGGAGGGTAGACCGGGCGATCGCACCTCTCCGCAGGTCGACTTCGGACACGGGCCACTTTAAGCGACCCGTTCCGTACTATCGGGATAACCGAGCGGTGTTATTCGTCGGCCTCGACGGTTCGATTAATTATCGGGCGTTTTAGCCCACGACCAACCCTTTACGTGAAGCAAGATGGGGATTCAATGAAAGAAATGACGAAGCGAAGCGGGAAAACAGTTCAACAATAAGCACATTTATTTCGCGATGAATGGAAAGCACACATATACAATTCCACCAAAAGCACATGTAAAAGAAGAAGACAATGCAATATTACACAAAAAGCAAATGCAACAATGCAGATCTATCCGACTACCGGGCACACGGCAACACTTATACAATTTTACTTCACAGACGGCGCCGACAACACATATTCCCAAAGCAAAAGAAAAGGGAACCACCCTCCAGGATGAGGGGGGTAGGCGGGCCTGGGGCCGAGACCATGTCGGGCCTACCCGTCTGATGATGAGACGCGGAGCGGCGGTGGTGCCTCAACTCCGCGGGCCTCGCGGACAGTGTCTGGTAGGGGGTCGGAAGGGGGCCCCCTTTGTCGCACTATCTCAGCGCGGGGGGAAACAGGAGGGGGTTGCTGATGCTCGGGGAAAGGAGGATATAACCCTGTCTCGGGTCCCGCGGCGAGCGTCTCCTCCTCCACCTCGGTCGCGTTGCTGGCCTCTCCCTGTGCCGCTCCCGGCACCGACGCGAGCACCCCCTCGTCCGCCTTCGCCGCCGTCACCTCTCCACAGCTCCGTCCTCTTCACTCCGACTAGTACCACTTCTTTCCAGCTCCACCGACGACTCTCTTGAATTCCGCACACTCAACTCAACTTCCAACTCAACTCTTACTCAACTTCCAACTTCCAACTGAACTGAACTCGACTGACGAACGCAGTCGTTTTTATAAGCCCCGTGGCTTCGCTCTTTTACCCTTGACCCTCTGCCTCCGACCCTTCACCTCTCTTGCTGGCTCCCCATTGGCCCGAGGAAAAGTGGACGTGAATGCTTTTTGATCCATGAATTTGCATATAGCGACTGCCCTCCAACGCCCTGGAGGCAGGGCCAAATCGCCCCTCGCTCACAGATTGGACGGAACAAAAGTGGGCGTGAGTCGTTTTTGATCCGTTTTTCTGCGGAAAGTCCGTGATGTTTTTGAACACGCTGCTTGGTGCGCGCCCCGCACGAGTCCAGCATCGGTGCCCACGAGTGGCGCGAGATGACGGTGATGCGATGGTGGCGAGTTGTGACGGTAAAGGTCGTGGCAGTTGTGGTGAAGCGGCATTGTGGTTGGTGGTTGTTGTGTGATGGCTGTTGAGACGTGGTTGGTGGTGGTAATAATGGCGGCTGGTCCAAAATAAAGATAGTAAAAGAAAAACGGCTATCCTGAAGAGTCGCAGCCCTCATGAATGACATTTATTCCCTCTAGACAACGGGTTTGGGCCTAACTACACATATACTTACCGAGATATCTCACCTAAGGGACCTGAATGGTGGTTTGCGAATTTGGTCAACCACAACAATATATATTAGCTCACCTACTTTTCCTGAAGGACACCATGGGATATTTTAGTATCCACCAACTAATGCTGGCAGATGGGACGCCCAGTTCAACCTCCATCCAAGGGATGGCAAATACATTGATGTATTGCTCTGAATGTGAAGTACCAGGATGACAGTTGAAAGCTGGCTCAAGATTCGAACCGAAGTGAGACAGCACAGAGGTGAGTGTGTGGACTTCTAGGCTATTCAGCAAGCCCATGCCTATGGTTTTCCATTTGTACTTCATTGTGCAATTGACATATTATATCTGAACTCAAAATTATCTCATTAAATGAACTAATGTGCAAACGTTCATCATTCTACAACAATTTATTTCCTGAGACAAATCCACACAGAGAATTTTGTGATATTCCGTCATCAATAATTATTATATTTGACAATAGCCAAAACATAAACACTTCTGTATCACAATTGGATGCAAAAATGTACAAAGTTTCAACTACTAATTAAAAGCATTTTTTGAGTTATTCGCAGTTAAACAAGCAAAAACAAGTGAGTAACATAGTTGCATGTTCCCTTTGAAGACTTCAAAGCAATTATTTTGTAAGATGTCCAGTTGAAGAGGTTTCACTGATAGTGATTGTTCCTCAATAAAGCACCATTGTGAACAATCAACCTTGATGAAATGGTATGTCAACCTTTGAAAGGAAAGCAATAGGCAATATATCGAAATACAGTATATAGTGCATTAAATTGTTAAATATAGCCATCTTCCTGTGTTGTCATGATGATTTAATGCATTCTCAATTACATATGAACCATGAATGTTTCATTTGCACAATGTAAGATATTGGGACATTTCATATTTCATTTGTTTGCTAGTCATTCTTGAAACAGAGCAGTGCTAATAAAGGAGACTTTCACTGTATGGTCCAATCTCTGGTTACTTCCTGATGACATCCATTCATTACAGTTACTTCCGCCTGTCGATAGCTGCCCGAAACATTGAGGCCTACTTTGACTTTTTCTTCTCTTCTTTTGCTCCTGGGCTATTCGGCACAATCCTGGACAGGTGACCACTCCAACGCAGGATACTCAAATGGCTCAATCATCCCAGCAAGCTGGTACTTATTTTGCCAACCTCAGAAGGATGAGAGGTTGAGTGAACCCCACCTGGTATTAATTCAACTGAAAAGCAAGATTTGAACTCAGGACCCCAGTGTCCCAAGCCCACCACTCTCACCATAAAGCCAACACCAGGCATATACTACATACATGCACACAGATAATTACCTAATTTTATATAGTAGGATATAATTACATTAACAGCAACAGACAATGGAAAACTTTATACCATATTTACACAATTCTCAGGCACCATAAACAATGCATGCCAATTTTTCTTTAGAAAAAGTAAATTAAATAATAGGGATGTAAGGTGCACCTTTTTAAAAGTTCACACAAAGTCAAACTGAGAAACTCTTGGACTAAAATGTCAGAAAAAAAACTAAATAATGTAATGTTTGTTCCACAATGTTTTTATCTGCAACAAAGCTCTCCTCACTATCACTGTCAGAGTCAAGTTCCTAGCTCTTGTCCTCATCATTGGCTGCTCCTCCCACATCTTGAATCTTGAACCTCGAGCTACTGAACGATTTCCTGTTTGTTCCGTTAAGAGAATCAATTTCAATTTAAATACCACAGAATAATGTGCTTTTTGATTCACATTTGCCATTCACATTTAACGATGTTCAAAAAAATTGCACTAAACAATGTTGCACAAATATATGAATGGTTGGAAAACAAGAGATCAATGACATGGGATTAACACTCATCTTGCGCATAAGCGTCGTTATCCTGATCATGTTATCCTCGGTGCCCAGCATTATTATAACCATTTATTTTGTGAAATTGTATTGGACTGGGATTCAATTCTTTATTCAGCCTTCTGGTTGCTTATTGCTGAGGTGTGACAGTGCCACGATACAGTGTCTCTTCACATTAACTGAAGATTCTGGAATTTGGCTCATGACTATGCGGGTACACAATGGAATACGCTCTAAAAGACAGTCGGATCTTTCACATTGACCAGAAAATGATTTCAGATGGGACACCCGAGTTAATATTGGATGCCATTCTCCACCAAGAAAGCATCAGTCAAAAAACCATTAATATGGTCCAGAAAACAAGGTTTTGGATATAAATGATGAACAGCATCTACGAGACGTTTTAGAACCTCTCTGAACAGCCCCAACTAGATACTTCCCTGGATTATCCTTCATTCATATAAATGTTTCATCTCTTCAGAAGAACCTATGGAGTGGAGTTCCTTTTCTGTTTGGGGAGAGCCTTCAGTGGCTGACTGGAAATGACGTCTGAATATTTTGTGGATGACTCCACCCTGTGCACAGCATTACACTGCAGTGAGAAGCAGATGTCACCAGCAACAATCACTACAAATATGGATTTTTTTCCGATGTTGATCAGCTGCCGTGAACATGTCTTTCAATGCAGGAAAATAGCCTGCTCTCACTCTCTCCCTCTACAGGATTGGATTTCGGACCTACTCAATTTACCTGTCTGACAACCTTAGAAGAGGTACAGTCACTAGAATACGTCTGCCTCACAATCTGTCAAAACCTGTCTCAGGAAGATGACATTGCTGAACTGGCTTATAAGACAGGCTGACACCTTGATATTCCATGCAGAGGTAAGTCAATTATGATGTGCTTAAAGCTCATTACAGTGCATGTCTTTTATCTCTGCCTGGTGTTGGCTTAATAGTTAGGGTGATAGGCTTTGGATCCTATGGTCCTGAGTTCATTCCCGCACAGCTGTTGAATTAATACCAGGTGGGGTTAACTCGGCCTGTCATCCTTCTGAGCTCGGCAAAATGAGTGCCAGCTTGCTGGTATACTGTGTCAGAGTGGTGACCTGTCCAGGATTATGCCCAATAGCCAAGGAGACTGCTTAAGCAGCACCAACACTCTGCACAGCGTATGGCCCCAATCTTCTCTCCTCCTCCTCTTTTATCTGAAGTCATCATGTAAAATGTGTCCCCACTCTGGCATGATGCAGATTCTTCCAAATTAGGTTCTCTGCAGACAATGGAGTCTGATTCTCTTGGTGTTATTGGCATATCTTAGCTGGAAACTGAGTCGCAAGGTCAACTTCTTTTCCACTGCAGGCAGGTTAGTGAACCCTCATTTAGTGAACCCTGAGTTTGGTTAGTGAACTTCAAAGATGACAAAACTCCATTCATCTGGGCTTCATGAAAGATATCAACATGGCAAATTACATGAAAAAAAGAACTTCAGAGGGAAGACCATCAGGCCCTGGAACACATTTCACCAACAAGGACTTAGACGTCATTTCCAGTTCTTGTGCAGAAAACATATTGGTCGATAATGTCCTCCAATGCTGGGTCAGCCACTGAAAGCTCTTCCTGAACAGAAAAGGAACTCCACTCCATAGTTTCTTCTGCAGAGATGGAACATTTCTATGAATAACACTGATGCATGACCTCAGATAAAACCCAGCGTTGAGTGACATCAATTACTTCCATGCCATCATGTCCCAATTCTAAATCTATGGGTAAAAGAGTTTGGGCAACCATGTGGTTTTAGTCACGGGCATCTCACAAATTCCAGTCCACTGGCAAAGAGAAAACACGTGTCAAATAACGATTCACTGCACAGTGGGAGAAAATCACTTCCATGCAAGACCCAGCCTGGTGGGCCATTCCACCACATTGACATTATGACCCAATTCCAATACGACCAATTGTCATCAAATTAGGCAAACTATGACATGCAACAGGTCTTCTAGGAACTGTCTGATACACCTGAAAAGGCATTGCCCCATCTGGGGCAACCTTCCCTAAAACTGGTTTGTCCCGTCTACATTTAGGATACGGACATTAATAATCCATCATGTGTCTCAAAAACCAAGAAACCCATTGTGTGCCAATAGGCCTAGCCCACCTTAATTCTCCTTCTCAAGATTTAATTGGATACGCAAGTCTGTTAATGAAAATATGTAGATGTTGTCGATTATGGTAACGGTAAGAATGGAGTTAGTAATGCACGGCACATGAGACAATGACGGTTTTAATTTCTTTGCAGATTGCGAAGAATATTTTACAGTGCGTCACATACAAATATAGTCTAGTGGAAAAACTGTAGTTTGGAAATTGTGACTTAAGGCCCGGTCACACCTTGACGTTTTAGCCAGCCATGGCAACGTATTAAAATGTATGTAAAACGCTGGCTGACGTTGAACTTTTGATGTTTTTTTTTAAGATTCGGACGTATTCATAACGAGTTGGTCATATGCATAACATATTAGTAATGGACACAGAACGTTTCGTTGTGTTATAGATAACTTATACCAACGAATGCAGAACCTGTTGTTGGCCTACACAACCTATGCCGGTGGAAGTGACAACATCGCGGTCACACCTTGGCGATCTTGCCAGCGTATGCCGACCTAAGAAAAATGTGTCTAAAACGTTGGGGGCACGTCAAATACGGTATGAGTAAGTTTGGTATATGTGAGTAGAACGCTAAAGTACGCTATCATACGTCGTAGTAAGTAGAGTACGTCAAGAAATTTTAAACATGTTCAAAATTTTACGACGTACTCGGTGTATGACACACGTTCCGCATGCGATGGGGATAAGTTTTACACACAATATGTGCACACTTACACACGTCCACAAAGGCTACTTATAAGCTACTCATAAGTCGAAACACGTCGCGGTAATGTCTTTTTTACGCGAAACTTATTTCTAACTTATGTTTGACGTGCTTTGAACCAATTCTTTACGTAGTCCCAACACACATCGACGTATGTAGACGTATTCCAATGACGTCCTCCGGTCGGCAAAAAAAAAAAAATGAATGTGTTTCTAGCTTACAACTGCCATATAAAGACGTGTTCCCAGCGGTTTTGGGAATTGGTATATAAAAATGCTGCTCATAAAAGGGGAACCCAACAGTGTTTTCGAGTTCCTTTTTGAGTCGATGTCCATGTCAGCAGTAACAGTATCAGTATCAGTATTAGTATTAGTATTAGTATTAGTATTAGTATTAGTATTAGCATTAGTATTAGTATTAGTAGTAGTTTGTTCATGTTGGCAGTAGTAGGTGAGTGTGAGGGGGAGGGTGTGGGTTATGATGGATCGTCCGCGTGTCCACGGGTAGGTTCATAGGCTGCCACTCAACGATTTAAATGGCTGCATCTCCTCGATTGAAAGTAGACGCTTGCGCTCAACAATTGGATTTTTTTTACACTCAACGAGTTTTAAACGGTACCAGTCACCTATTTTCATTGTTTACAATGAACGATTTAAATTGCTGCCACTCGCCTTTGTTTTTTGACGCTGGCGCTCGGAAATTTTAATCGTTTCTATTGAACGTGCTAAATCGCTCAAACCCCACTATTGAAAGTAGACGCTTGCGCTCAACAATTCGATTTTTTTTTACACTCAACGACTTTTAAACGGTACCACTGCTATTTTCATTGTTTACAATGAACGATTTAAATTACTGTCACTCGCCTTTGTTTTTTGACGCTGGGGTTTGGAAATTTGAAGCGTTTCTTCTGAACGTGTTAAAACGCTCAAACTCGACTATTTTAAATAGACACTGCCGATGGACAATTGGAATCATAGCCAAGCTAGACATCGAAGTGTGAACATCCTCGTCATGCCGAAGAAAAGTTTGAAGAATGCTGCAAATAAGTGTCCTGGCCGTGGCCGTGGACGCTGACACAAGGACGATCCATTATACCGACGTCTTTCAGCCTATGAGTAACTTAAAAGTAACGTCTGTCGACGTGTGGCAACGATCGCGTAACGTGCCAACAACACGTTAATCATAGGTTAGAAATAAGTTTCGGGTACGCTAAACATTACCTCGGCGTGTCTCAACTTATGATTAACTTACAAGTAGCATGTGTTGACGTCTGTCAACGATCGCAGACCGTGCATACAACTTGTGGCCAGCGTAGCGGAATGTGTGAGTCATACGCCGGCATACGTCGTGAAATTTCAAGCATGAAAAAATTTGAGGACAACCGAAAAGTACAACGTTTAAAGCCAGCGTACAACGACGTATGGCAGTGTTTTTCAGCATACTCTCAATGTTATCAAAACTTACCCATAACGTATTCAACGTGTGCCAGCGTTTTAGAAAAAAAATTCAAAAATCGGCATATGTTGGCTAAAACGTCAAGGTGTGACCGGGCCTTTAAATCTGCCTGTCAACAGAATAATAGCGTCTGACATTGTTACTAATTAATCGAGATGGAGTTTGACTGGTACAATGACACTTCAAAAGTATATTTGGCATAAGATGGGCAATGTACAAAAACACAATCTTTCGACTGCACAGATAATTTGAAGAGAAAAGTGCAATGCTCGAGCCGAAGAGGCCTCAGCAAAAACGATCATGGCAGAAAGGGTTGAAGCACTTCAAACTGCAATGAATCGCTATCTGGGGGAAAAAACAACCATGGCCAGAAAGCTTAACAGCAATTGGGAATTACCAGGATGACCATTCACCGAGTGTGAAAGCAAGACATATACCAGACACAAAACGATGGGGTTTATCAGTTTGAATTTGTTGAGAAAATACTTCCATATTTCAATGAACATCCAAAAATCTTGTACAAAATCAGATTCTCATATGAGGTGCAAAAACCACATCACTGGGGTTGTGAACCAACAGGTCGTTCAGCTTTGGGGTTCAAAAATCCACAGGTTTATTCATTCCATATCAAAAAGGGAGGATTCGGTTGGCCGGTAAAACCTTTAAAAGTTGTGAAACAAGTCTCTTAGCCATGGTTTGTGGAATAATGACTGAGATGTGTGTCCACAATGATTCATGCATCCCCAAACTGCGAGATTTGTCTTTGCCGTTCTCCATGAAAGTTTTGAGAGATGCATCTTAACTGCCAAGTATTCATACAAGACTGATTAGTAATGACACGGCTCTTTGTATCCCCGATCTACATTGATCCATTTCATAATTTATATGGTGAATTTGAAGATGCAGGTCTTCACACAAAGGCAACAAACTCTCATCATAGAGATAAGTGGCAAAAATGTGAAATTGTGACAACTCAGGGTGATGTTACAGAGTAGTGGCAATTTAATCAGTCTGTTAACAGAAGGAGAAATGGTAGTCTTTTGGAATACGTTCATGACAAATCTATCTCTAAATAATCCTGTTCCCATGGAGTGCATACATTATTGCTTTATGTAGAGTGAACCTTTTCAATTGCAACTGTAATGTATCATCATTTCATGGACCACTCTGTACACAGAGGACGTGTGAATAGAGTTTAAGTTAATGGGGTGTGGATATGGCAGTGCAGGCATGATGGGCCAAATGACCTTTCCTGTGTATAAGTTTCTTTTTAAATCATTGTATAAATAATCATAAAAAACGTTTCTTTGCTGTCAGAAGTGATGGATTTAATCTTTGAAGCCATATATTTAATGGTAACCTGTTTCTCTTCACTCTGGAATCATACATGCAATTGTCCTTCAAAGAATGATCTTGTCAAATTATCACTGTTTATAAGCTCCAAAGTACTGATTTATATAACCTCAGGCCTTTATTACAGTTTATAAACATTAATATGATGAGGAAAGTAATGATGTTAAATTGCTACCTGTAAACCCAGACGTGTTAACCCAGAGGTGATACAGACAAAAGTGCAGCAACAGATGATGTTTGCAAAGATGTTTGCAAAGGACCTTCCTTGTATGTAGAACAAGCAGATAATCTGGTTCCACCAGCATGTTTTAAGGGGATTCATTCCCAATCGACTGCTGAATAATTATAGAGTTTGCTCGGAATGTCCTTTGACAGCATAATAGCAGGGAAATGCAGAAATTCGGCAAAATGTAAAATGTAACAGCAAGTCCTCAAACCCTTTTTTCTTTCAGTCCTAAACCCCCTCCCCCCACTCCCAGCCCCACATCCTCAACCCCAAATCTTCAAACCCCCTCCCCACCCCAAGTTCTCAAACCCCCTCTCCCAGCTCTTCCCCCCTTCCCCCCAAACTATCTGTCCTTTCCTCTTCAAGTCCTCAACTCCCCCCTCCACCCAAACCCCAAGACCGCAAGCCCCCTTCTAACTCTGAGTCCTCAACAACACTCCAACCCCCCCAGGCCTCAACCTCCCTTTCCAAACTCTGTCCTCCACATTCCCCCTTCTTCTTCAAGTCCTCAACCCCCATCACCAAAACTAAAGTCCTCAACTCCCCCACACCCTAAGACATGAACTGCCCACAACCTCAAGTCCTCAACAATCCCCCACCAAAAATACTCAAACACTACCACCACCCCTCCCCCTAACAAAGCCTCAAGCCCCTCTCCCACCTTTCTGTCCCTTCTGTGCACCCCACCCCAACTCTCTGTCCTCTCCACCCTCTTTTTTCTTCAAGTCCTCAATTCCCCTTCCCCAAAGCCAAAGTCCACAACCTCCCTCTCAATAGCAAGTCCTCAACACCCCCGACCCCCACCCCCCACCTCCCAACGCCTCAAACTCCCTCTCCAAACTCTGCCTCCCCCTCCTCCACCATAACTTTGTGTTGCCCTTTCTCTTTCTTCCTGTTCTTAACAATGTTCCTGTTCCCATTAGTTAAGAATAATGTTAAAAGTAAATAACAACAAAACCTTTGATTCATCATATCACGAAATTGCATCATCTTGGGATTCTTTCGTAAAAAAAAAAAAAAACACCTGTCATCTTTCCGAAGTTTGCAAAATGAGTACCAGTGAACTGGTATAGGGGCACAGCATCAAAACCATTGTCACGCCCCACCAAAATGATAACTATTCGGCAGCCAAGCTGCCATATGCAAGAAGAAGTAAAAATAAACCTGGGGCACTACCCCTGGGCGCTCAACTGGTAGTGGCTGGAGAAGATAACCAAGGAACAACTAGTAGGCATGGATGACCCACAAAATATCTATTGGAGAAGAAAGTAAATACCTATGGATTATAGTTTTCATGCCAGGAACAAACTTTGGTGCATCACGGGTTATAGAGTTTGTGGTCAAGTTTCATCGAAATTGTGTGTGTGGTTTCAGAGAAGAAAGCAAATATATATTTTGGGGAGCAACCACCACGTAAGATCCCTGAGACCCCATTTTTTAATGTCATGAACAAACTTTAGTGCATCACCAGTGATGAAGGCAGTGGTCAAGTTTCATCTGAATTTTGTGCATAGTTTCTGAGAAGAAAGAAAGCAAATATCTCTTTTGAGGGACAACCCCTACGTAGAATCCCTTGAACCCCAATTTTTTAAATGTTGTTGAACAAACTTTCAAACATCACGGGTGTTGAATGTGGTGGTCAAGTTTCATCGGAATTGTGTGTGTGTAGTTTCTGAGAAGAAAGCATATACCTATTTTGGGGGGCAACCCCTGTATATGCCATTAGGACCCGATTTTTGTAATGCCATGAATAATAATCTTTGGTACATACACGTTGATGAACGTTTTGGTAAAGTTTCATCGAAATCCAATGTGTAGTTTCAGAGAAGAAGTTGAAAGTATTTGTGGACGAACGGACTGACGGACGGACGACGCGCCATCCCATAAACTCCCCAGAACTGCGTTCCTTCCAGGTGAGCTAAAATCAAAAGAAAAAAAACAAGGTCTTTTGTAATGAAAAAGACAGTATACAACCGCAACTCCTCGGACAAAGACCTTTGTAATGATTATATGATATTGGTTTTACAGTCCCTGAGATGAAGAGAAAATCATCAAAAGACAGACAGTACATTATTAGGCTTTTATTATACAAGATTATAACGTCACAACTACAATGTAAGGATCTAAGAACCTCTTTCCCACCTTCAATCAATAAAGTTTCCCAATCCGGTAGTGTTGATAATGTCAACCAACCAGATCTAGATATTCTCTGGATCCAGAAAAAAATAACGAAATGGAATCATGTTCCAAATGAATACCACCTATAGTTCCAATGTCACCTTTCAATAGAATGCTGAAATCACAATGGGAAAAATGTATATGATAATGCGAGTCTATGGAGACTTTCTTTGCAACCCAAATTGAATTTCTTTTTTAGTCTACAGAGGTATTTTAATGCAACACAAAATTTTCCCATAAGAATGTAAAAACATTAGCCAACCAAGTATATCAGCGTTTATACCCTGTATGGGTTGTATAATTTACCACCGAATTATTCACGTTTATGGGCAACTATGAGCAGACATGAAAATGGGCATTTTGAGTTCTGAAAATATTGAAGCAAAGAGTTCCCTTAATAAATTATTTTGCAGTCCCCTGCCACCCCCCCCGCCACCCCCCACCCCAAAACACGAGTCTACTCTAATCACAACTAAAATATATTGTGAACATTCATCTTCTGACAGCTATTCCAATTGCCTAAATTGTTTTGCAGATGATCTTGATTTTTTTTATGCATGTCTATATTTAGCAAACACCCATAGGGGGCAGAAAACGACCAGGAATGTGGTGGTAATAGCAAGCCGAGCATCTCCCTGCGAGAAATAAATAATTGTTGTCATTTTGAAAGATACTGTAGTGTATTTTTTTGTGGTCAGTTATACATATTTTTTCTTTCCTTAAGTATTGGGGAAGGTAGAGTGATGAAAGACCAGAGTTAATACATCAGGAGTATATTACTTTGAAATGAACAATTGTTTTTTTCCACAGATCCGACATATGGGGAAATGCAGAATGTGCAGTACTCAGTTGCCATTTGAGATGCCACTTGGTCCGTATACTTCCAAAAGCTCCCTGTGGTATGTTTCCCCATGAGATAATGTGCCTTAGTAATGAGAAACGAACTGAAACACACACACACACACACACACACACACACACACACACACACACACACACACACACACACACACACACACACACACACACACACACCTCAGTGGTGGATATTTGGAGACCTAGTAGGTGTCCATTCCATCACGTGAAACACCACTATGTGTGGAGATAGCAGTAAACAACAACAACATGCACACCACACACAACACATGTAGTATAGATATATATACATATACGTATATTGTTGCGGCCACGGATACCGAGACACCAGTTTGTCACACAGGGGGATTAATCCCCACGTGTCCTCGGTAGAGCCGGACCTGGGGCCATCACTCACAATTAACGTTGTGGTACGGTGGGTTGTTTTAGAATCACGAACGCCACCCAGTCAACCACGAGTTCCAGTGTCCGCCATCTAATTATTCCGTTTAACTAGAGGTCACGTAGTTACCTGAGGAGGGAGCATGCCCTCGGCAAAGCACCAATGTTATCTCGATTAGATTTTAATTAGGGTGGCCGAGCATTTTAACCGCTGGTGCGTGCCGACTATTTTTGTTCAAATCTGTGGAAATTACCTCCCAGTCTATCTAGGTTCGGACAATGCATGACCAATGGAAGGAAAGGACAAACACGGACAGGTTGGAAATCGACAAATTATATATTAATAATTAAATAAAGTAATAAAAAGAACTTTTTATTTGACGAGGTAAATAAAGAATGAATTTCAAAGCAAAATCAATCAAAATGCCAGGAAAGAGACAAAGAGCAGATGCTTATCGGGGGTTGACTTACTTACAGCTAAGCACAGACAAGGGTACCCAGCAGATCATTCAGTGGGGGGGGGGGGGGAGAATCGTCTCGCTCACGAGAAAGTCGTCTGTGAAGTGAATACGTCCTGAAATGCATGCGTGCATGTCACACCCATCGCCAGCACCCAGCTTTGCCGTGCACCCTCTCGCGGGGCAGCCTCGAACGCTAGTTGAAGTCTCGAAGTCTGGAGGGCACGGAGATCGTCCGTCGCGGGTTTAGACGTTGGTGACCGACCGTGCATCACTTGTTGGTGGCGCTGCTCACACCCACATGCATACCACACGCTCGCTTGCCGAAGCACTGGGAAGGACGAATTGTCTCGTTGGCGCTGGTCAGACACCCACATGCGCACCACACGCTCGCTTGCGCAAGCACTGGGAAGGACGAATTATTTTGCCAGAGCTGGTCAGACACCCGCTTCTTGCTCGCTTCTCTTGCCCTTTGCTTTTTCTCCTCATTCTTTTCTCTTCACACGTTTTCTGTCTTCACGCTTTTTCTCTTCACAGTTTTCTATGGTTATGCTTTTCTCTGGTCACGCTTTTCTCTTCACACTTTTTCTCTTCTCATGCTTTTCTCTTCAGAACGTACCTCTCACTCGTGTTTATATCACCGGGCCGTCTCCGCCGGTCAGTCCGCCCCAAGCTCACCCCGCCCCACTGGTGCATGGTTACTATGACGACCCGTGCGTTCTCAAAAAAGGCGGGCATCAGAGCTCGCGAAATAATGTTGCTGAGGAAAAATGAGGGCAGGCTTCAGAGCTCGTGAAAGAAATGTGTGTGAATGTGTGTCATAAAGAAAAAAGCTTCCCATAAGAGAGGGGATGTATCCTTTACCCTTCTCAATACATCACATTTAAGATCCCCTTGGACATTGGGATGGGGCTAATCTAAACATGCATTTAAGGAAATAACTGTCTGAGGACCTGGATGTGTGGATGCATTCATCAGACCGGATTCTGAAATCCATAACACTACCTCTTTCCCTATCCCAGACTCCTCCCGAGTCGTCCAACAACTGGCGACATCGGTTTAAAAAAATCTATAAAAAAATTACAACGTTGCAATTCGCACTACCGTGTGACATGCAGGTGAAGTTACCCCCCTGCCTAGTACGCTTTAAGTCTACCCTTCAGTGTGTGCGACAATTTAAACGAGATATGTCCCACCTGATTTGTTGGGAACTACCTAACTGACTCACACAGACAACCTTATGCTGCACCGAAATTGCCGGAATTTTTGAAACTGCAACACATAACCGGTGGGCTTTAGTAATTGACACAACTATATAACTATGTACAATTTCTGATGCAGGACCTGTAGAAATTCAAAAGAAAAATTGTGGAGAGGGTGAAGAACACCTGCTGAATCTTGCCACCTTCATTCTCTTCACCAGCACACCTAAAGGCCCGGTCACACCTTGACGTTTTAGCCAACGTATGCCGATTTTTTAATTTTTTTTTCTAAAACGCTGGCACACGTTGAATACGTTATGGGTAAGTTTTGATAACATTGAGAGCACGCTGAAAAACACTGCCATACGTCGTTGTACGTTGGCTTTAAACATTGTATTTTTGGTTGTCCTCAAATTTTTGCATGCTTGAAATTTCACGGCGTATGACTCACACGTTCCGCTACGCTGGCCACAAGTTGTATGCACGGTCTGCGATAGTTGACAGACGTCAACACATGCTACTTATAAGTTAATCATAAGTTGAGACACACCGAAGTAATGTTTAGCGTACCCGAAACTTATTTCTAACCTATGATTAACGTGTTGTTGGCACGTTACGCGATCGTTGCCACACATCGACAGACGTTACTTTTAAGTTACTCATAGGCTGAAAGACGTCGGTATAATGGATTGTCCTTGCGTCAGCGTCCACGGCCACGGCCAGGACACTTATTTGCAGCATTCTTCAAACTTTTCTTCGGCATGATGAGGATGTTCACACTTCGATGTCTAGCTTGGCTATGATTCCAATTGTCCATCGGCAGCGTCTATTTAAAATAGTCGAGTTTGAGCGTTTTAACACGTTCAGAAGAAACGCTTCAAATTTCCAAACCCCAGCGTCAAAAAACAAAGGCGAGTGACAGCAATTTAAATCGTTCATTGTAAACAATGAAAATAGTTGAGTGGTACCGTTTAAAAGTCTTTGAGTGTAAAAAAAATCCAATTGTTGAGCGCAAGCGTCTACTTTCAATAGTGGAGTTTGAGCGATTTAGCACGTTCAATAGAAACGATTAAAATTTCCGAGCGCCAGTGTCAAAAAACAAAGGCGAATCACAGCAATTTAATTCGTTCATTGTAAACAATGAAAATAGCTGAGTTGTACCGTTTAAAAGTCGTTGAGTGTAAAAAAAATCCAATTGTTGAGCGCAAGCGTCTACTTTCAATAGTGGAGTTTGAGCGATTTAGCACGTTCAATAGAAACGATTAAAATTTCCGAGCGCCAGTGTCAAAAAACAAAGGCGAATCACAGCAATTTAATTCGTTCATTGTAAACAATGAAAATAGCTGAGTTGTACCGTTTAAAAGTCGTTGAGTGTAAAAAAAATCCAATTGTTGAGCGCAAGCGTCTACTTTCAATAGTGGAGATGCAGCCATTTAAATTGTTGAGTGGCAGCCTATGAATAGCAAACCCTACGTCACCGGCAAAGATAAACTGCCGCACGATATGGATAAGTTAGGCTATCGTTGGGCATAGTTTGTGAACGCCGGCTTCATGATAATTATTCGTTGGTATATCGTATCTATAAGTAATCATAGCACTTTATGCACATTATTAGTTCATTGTGCATTTGTCCAACCCGTTATGAATAGACCTAAATCGTAAAAACAAGCTATAGCTCATTGTTGAAAAAGCCCCATAAAAAATTAGTCGTGAAGAACTTCGAACAATGGTGAAGATGTCTCCTACCCGTGGACACGCGGACGCAAGGACGATCCATCATAACCCACACCCTCCCTCTCACACTCACCTACTACTGCCAACATGAACAAACTACTACTAATACTAATACTAATACTGATACTGATACTGTTACTGCTGACATGGACATCGACTCAAAAAGGACTCGAAAACACTGTTGGGTTCCCCTTTTATGAGCAGCATTTTTATATACCAATTCCCAAAACCGCTGGGAACACGTCTTTATATGGCAGTTGTAAGCTAGAAACACGTTAATTTATTTTTGTTTATATATCGTGTTTATATCGTGTTTATATATCGTGTTTATTTTGTTATATCATGTTTAAAGCTCGTGAAACATGAAGCTCGTGTTTAAAGCTGGAATGAGCTGGTAGAAAGGGGCTGCAACAAAGGGGCAGTCCAGAAGTGTGGTAGCATACTGCTTCAGTAAATGCAGTTCAACAAAATAAAACAAACAAAAACACCATGATAACTGGAATGGTGTCACCTGGCATGAGGCTGCAGCGAGTAACAGTCCAGAGAACAGGTGTGGGTGGAACACAGGTCACGGAGCAAATGGTGAAGTGAGGTGAGTGATGTCTTGATGTAGACAGGTGCTCCAGCAAGGTGAGCGATGCCTAACTGCAGAACAGGTGATTCAGTAAGGCGAGCGATGCTTTGATGTTGAACAGCCTTGAAGGTCCTGGGGCAGTGGCGAGACAAAGCGAAACAGCATGAAAAGAAAAAAAAGGTAATCCAGGTAATGCCAAACACCAGGTCCGACCAACATGGTCAGCCGGTCCCTGGTGTGCACATACCTGGGGCAGCGGCGGTGGTGCCGGGATTGAGAGCTCGAGGTTGGCCCTACTCGCCCGCACCCATCCGTCTTTCCCATATACACGACCCTAGCCCCATTTTTTTTACAATTCGTCGCTACGTCTCGTCTCCTATATCCCACTATCCCCGATTGCCAAATTCGTACCCAATCCCCCCAAGGTTCTATGGGAAGGAAGAGCCTAACTACATGCAATCTTAAACTTACATCATGACATGTCTCGTTCTCGAGTCCAACAGGAGGGCAAGTCCAGCAGCGGCGATCATCCCGACAGTGGATGGTGTGAAGAGATCTTCATCAATCCTAACTACGCTAATATTGTTACACTTTTAAACTTTCCCTGGGGTTATACCTGCCAAGAGGCCTTTGTTAAACCATGGTGTTCTAAAAACCCATATTCCCATCGCCTACGTGTAGGTGCTCTTACAATTTTGGACCTTACCCACTGAGGTTTCTTTCTGTGCCATCGCACAATTTCGTGGCTTGGTAATGTGGGTCCACTAGCAGGCCTGCCCACCTGCATACTCACCATTAGCACCCCCGGATCACTGGAGCTGCCTCCGAGCTTGCCTGCTCCTCACCCTAACATGGGGGATGCCCTCACTGGCTCTCCCCCATCGATGCCCACTTGGCATTTTGGCACCCTGGGAGTAGGGTGAATATACTGATTCTGGCTCACTTTTCCCCATGTAAATGAATTGGGGATTTTCAGCGATTCATTTTTTTTCCCTAAAAAGTAAACCCCCTTTTTATTCCAAGGTATATTTATTTGTCTCCCCTTTTAACCAAGGGACACTTTTTTTAAAATAACCAATGCAATAAGATAAATATTTGTTCAAGTAGTAAAGTAGTAATGTGATTTGCTAGAGGTGATTCTAAAGAAATATTTGAAACATGTAAGCCTAGGGACACTCTTTTTCAAATATCCAATGCATATTGTTCAGCTCACTCATTGAACCTATAAAGATTTGTTCATTCTCAAATTCCTTCAATAGTTTAATTTTCTTTGAACAAAAATCCCCATCTAAAATATTTAAAAATAAAACATTTTCATCTTTATATTTTTTAAGATACCCCTTTTTCTGCCATACAAATGTATAGGGAGAGCTCTCTGACTCGAGACCCATTAGAACAAAAAGAGGAGAATTATTTTCTCTCCCCCTCTGACTCTTACTCCACTCAAAGGTGAACCAACGAATGGGGAAGGTTTTTAAGTGTTTTCAGTTCATGCCATGAAGATGAGGAAGTATTCTGTGAGAGACAAGGCCTCGTGGTTATTTTTTAAATCAGAACACTAACAGCCCAATAAACGTAGGTTTTATCAAAAATCATTCAAAGCATTTTTATTTTGTGTTAAAAATGGATAAGTGCTTGGGAATGAATCGCCCACGCATTTCCCATGCTGAGCTGTCTTGCCCGAAATGTCATTTCCCCGTGTGGACACGCCCTGAAAAAATTCCAACATTACGCAATTTTACTTCCTCAAGTTGTTTTATAAACGAGCCGTCAGTCGTAAACTTTGTCTGAAAGCTTTATAATTTTTCTCATCTTGTCCTATTGAGAAACGATTGAAACATGAACTATCTTTCGTCTGAAGAAGAAGTAAAGAGAATCCATTACGATATCAGTAAGTTTGTTTGTGTTCTTCCTCTGAGAATCACAGTGAAGCAACTGATTATTAATTAAATCACTGTATGACTAATATATATTGTTTTTTTTTTCAACAGAATGTCTCCAATAACAACATTGTTGATTGCCGATGTTGAAAATGAATTATCCGAATTACACGATGTCTGGGCAGAGATGTCTGATTTTGTACAAGAGATTCGGATTTTCAGGGGAGAAATTAGAGAAATAATTACCGACTGGAAGACATTGTTGTTATCTCCTATAATCTTGAAAGATCCGACTTCAAGGTGAGAAACACACACATGCACGTGCATGTGTGAGTGTATGTGTATCTGCTTGTCTCTGTGTTCATTTCTATATCTGTCTCTGTCTGTCAATATGTCTCCTGAGTTTTAACACGTTTTTTATTTTTCAGTTTAAACACCTGTCTGGATGAACCAAGTGCACAAGTTAATCGTCTGCAGGAATCTGACCTGGCACTCAAGACATCTGAAGCAGACTGCTTGGATATATCATCTGTTTTTACAACTGAATATTTAATATTATCAATGTTGATTAATTATAGATGCTTTCCTTACAATTATCTGATTCTTAACTACAAAAAGCGAATCAAGGACATTTAGGGGTTTGGGGGGAGTGTGCTCCCCCAACGACCCATCACCCCCTCCTCCCACCCCCTCCCCTCCCCGTGTGTGTGTGGGGAAGGATGGGAGTGGGATGAGGGAGGTGGTGGGTCAAAGGTAGGGCGCACAGAGGGCTTGTGTGGGGGGTGGGGTTTATGTGGGTGGGGCTTGTGTGGGAGGGGTTTATCTGGGAGGGGCTTCTGTGGGTGGGGTTTATATGGGAGGGGTTTATGTGGGTGGGGCTTGTGTGGGCAGGGCTTGTGTGGGAGGAGCTTATATGAGAGGGGCTTTTGTGGGTGGGGACTTCTGAGGGTGGGGTTTATATGGTAGGGGCTTGTGTGGGTGGGGACTTCTGTGGGCAGGGTTTATGTGGATGAGGTTTATGTGGATGAGGTTTGATGTGGATGGGTGAATAGATGGGTGGAAGGGTGAATGTGCGGGTGGAGCTTGTATGGATGGGTGGACAATTTTTTAAATTAAATAAATATGTTGTGTGTGGGGAACTAATTAACGAATTGACGAATCATTAATTATGTGAATATGATGAATGTGGGTGGAGCTTGTGTGGAGTGAGGTTTGTGTGTGGAGCTTGTGTGGGGTGGGGTTTGTGTGAGTAGGGTTTATGTGGGTGGGGTTTGTGTGGGTGGAGCTTGTGTGGGCGGAGTAAAAAAGGGGCGGAGTCAAAAAAATTCAATTTATCTTTGCTTTTGTAATTCCTGTGAATAAAATGAACCTAAAATCTCATCCCCTTCTAAATCATATATCTTGTAAGTCCAAGGAACCGTATCTATTACATCAACAATTTTAAAAAGTTCGTTCATCCATCGTTTAGTATAACCCTTTTCAAAATGAGATTTCCATCGATATATTCGATATCACCAACTTTGAGTTTAGGTTTTCTGACATTAATCTCTTTTTCATATTTTAATTTTGTAAATGCTTCTGATGGTTTCATATTCGTTGACGTGTGAATTGTGTCATTAAACTTATCCACAATATCCTGAATAAAAGATGCCCATTGTTGTGAACCGATTTGTGTGAATTTTTTATATAGTCTCTCTTTTAAGGTACGATTAAAACGTTCAACAACAGCCTTCCCTTCATTAACGGTTTAATGTATAATGTAATACTGTTATTTTTTCCAAAATTCATAAATGTCTTGTTATAAAACTCTCCACCCTCATCAGTCCACAATTTTTTAAGGTTTTCTTTTACTTTAATTAAATATCTATTGAAAGGCTAACATAAGAGTATTACCTGTTTTGCTTTTTAAAGGGACAACCCATGCGTATTTTCTCCTCAAATCAATAACGGTTAAAGCATACGTGTACCCCTTATCATTATTGAGTTCAATTAAATCAGGGGACCAGATATAATCTACTTCCTTAGCATAAACCTTCCTTCTCTGAAACTTTGTGAATATTGGTTTATGTAATTCATCAGCTAATTGCTCTTCAATCTTAATGACATCATTAGAGCCGATAAGGTTTTTGAATTTCCAAGTCCAAGTTTCAATTTAGCACTGATCATCTTCTTGACGATGAACCGATCAACTTTTTCTCTCAAGGTTGGATTTTGTATCAGAGACAAATTATACAACATTTCTCTATCGGCTTCATGCTTTTCTTCCAAAGTTGTGGTATTCCCATAATCAATATAGTGCCTCATGCACACTTCATCAACTCTATTGATGGGCTCACTCCATGATTTTGGATTGTCTTCCTCATCTAATCTTTTATCCAAGTTTGTGCCTGGACCACAGAAAGAATACCCTGGTAGATGTAATTCCCCTGGTATTCCAGTAGTTGTAAATTTACTTTCTGAGAAAAACTTTTGTATATCTCCTCCGAGTTTGTGTTTGGAGATAATTTGATTTTTTTTTGAACCACATACCGAACATATACCTTTTTATTTAACCCTGTTATTTTTACTTTTAATATATGAAATATTTTTAGCATTAGTTTTCTTTTTACATTTGAGACAATAACTCATTTATTTATGAGAAAAATTCCTGCAGAGTGCAAAAACCTTTTAGTTTTAGTTTTAGTTTCCAACATGCACATTTGAATCTTAATTTTTAAAACATAAAGAATCCTTAGAAATGCCTTCACTCTCTCCTCCATTTATTTAAGAAAAAAATGAAAAACTTGAATTAAAATCAATATCATGCCGATGACAATAATTTTATCGAAAATATTGCTAATAGACTTGTCAATTCTTTGCTTTCCTCCTCGGTGGGTTGAGTTATTTTCTGTAATACCCCCAATCTTTTTTTCATCTCACTGGTTTTCATATTTTCATTTTTATTCATTCTCGCTCTTTCCTCCCTCTCCTCCTTCTCTCTCTTCTCTCTTTCATCCTTCTCTCTCTCTTCTCTCTCTCTCCTTCGCTCTCTTCTCTCTCTCCTTCTCTCTCTCCTCCTTCTCTCTCTTCTCCCTCTCCTCCTCTTACTTCTCTCTCTTCTCTCTCTCCTTCTCTTTCTTCTCCCTCTCCTCCTTCTCTTTCTTCTCTCTCTCCTCCTCTTTCTTCTCCCTCTCCTCCTTCTCTCTCTTCTCTCTCTCCTCTTTCTCTTTCTTCTCCCTCTCCTCCTTCTCTCTCTTCTCATTTTCCTCCTCTTCTCTCTCTTCAACTTCCTCGTCCCTTACTATCCTTGAATCGCTTACACCCCATAGAATATCATACATATATTCATCAGGATTTCTTATTATTCCTGTATCCAAAATAATTTTTTTACAATAGGAAACCAATAAAATTTCTTTTGAATTTCGAAAAGAGCCTTACGTTTTCTTAATTTATAATTCCTTCATTATTTAACATTCTAATTAAATCTAAAGTTGTCAATTTATCAACATCAGCATAATGCCAATCTTTTATTGAAAATACCTCATTCTTATGTTGTAGAACATATTTATTAAAATACCGAATACCCTTTTCTTGAAGGTATGCTTGGACACAGAAATGATAATTTTCTTGAAGCCTTCTTGCTGTCATTTATGTATTAGAAATATATGTTAGAATAATATTATGACACAAAACACCTCCCCATCTTCCCATAGTTAAATCATTTTGTATTTCCCTCCTTATTATATATAATCCTGTTTTTTTCTGTTTTCATAATATAAACTCGTGCAAAACCATTAATATATTTACCCTTATTAAATTATTTTATTTGTTATTTACTAACCGTGGCCCCACAAAACTCATTCTCTATTGCAAGTGGATAATATTCTTCGTTACGAGACTGATTTAATTGTTCCAGGCCTTTTAGGTCAATTTTAAATGACCAATTATACCCTAAATCATTCATATCATACCCCCATTGTTCTATTCTCATACAAACGATACGCCCTTCTTTATAAAAATTTGTTTTAATTCGAACTGTGAATTCTGTATGACATGGAGATAAAATCAACACTTCTGTATCTTTGGAATACACGGCCATTTTATTTAAGGATATATATTGTGATAAATCGCATAGTCTCACCAAGTCATTCGCGTCAGTCAGGCTTGGATAATTTTTTTTAATTTATAAGCAGTTCTCATATTAATATTTTAGGTTATATTATAGTTATGTTGGTGAGCCTGTGCCTTTTTGTAATAATTTGATAAAACAATATCCAGTTCTTGGGATTCACCAAAGATAGAACCATCTTTACCAACATAAGTCATTTATATGAGATTAAAAATAATGTCAGAAAAAATGTATTTTTGTTGAGTTGAAATAACACATATAGACATAATTGACCACAACACTTGAAATTTAATTCTTGGACTTGAAATGTTTGATAAACACCATTCTGTAAGAATTTTATGACTTCAACAGGTGGTGGAAGACCAAAACTATCAAAATAATATTTGTCTTGACTATTAAAAATACAAACCCAATGAGAACCATTCCCATTATTATCTTCTAAGTTCATAATAATATTCTTTGTATGTTTAGGCACGTTTGTTAATTCATCCCTCATACAAATAACCACATTATGAATTTTTAATTTCTTACAATATTTGACAAGTTGTAAATTTGATGTTGCATTCTTTCCAAATTCTTTAAACCACTCATCAATGCTAATTTATTTATGAGAAAGATATAATCCATTACCTCTTTTCATTAATTTTACACCTGCTTGTGCGATCGAAGAAAGCATATCTCCAACTCACAATCTCGCTTTATTCAGCAGACCTTCAAGCTTTTCAGCAAAATCTACAATTCCACCACTTCCACTAATTTGTTTCTCCAACTCTTTGTTTTGTCTTTCCAATTATTTTTGAGCCCGGAGTTGAGCCTTCCTTTCGTTGGCAGTTTTCACCGCTGTTGAAATACCACCCGTCAATGCTCCAACCACACTTAAACCAGCAAATAAAGGAATTAGAAATGGGAGAAATCCTCCACTCATCTCTCTTATTGAATATTTTTTCAACATTGGTTTGTCATTTTAATTTTAAGTGAGCCAGTATCGTTCAAGATTTTAACCTGTTCTCTTGTGAGCAAAACATCAATTCTTACTGCTCCTTTTCTCTGAATTGTATTAACGTTAATCGCACAAGGCTTTTGATTTTGAACACAAGATGATAGTTTATGAAGATTGATTTGATTAACATATACCCAAGTTGGTACTTTGCCACTCATTTATTTAACAAAAAATTATGTGAGACAAATCATAACACCATTATCTGTATTAATCTGCAATTCTGTTTCTTACAAAAGCAAACAATATGTATCAACTTCTTTAGTCTCTCCTCTTTCAATGTTTAGGGAAGTATCCACTCGATTAGACTTTATAGTTTCCTTTTGAGCACTCAGGTCGAACGCATAGATTGTATACAAACTTTTAAATGCTGTCATATCCCAAATAGGTTCTTTATTTCCATTACTTTCACACACCTTTTGGTAAGACTTGTATGCTTCAGCAAAATCATTTTTTTCCCAATTAATATCCAATCTATCTCGTGGATAAAATGTTCCATCGAGAGAAACACGAAGTTGATTCACCTTAGCTTTATCACTCAATGCATTATTCTTATCAGTCGCAGTATCGCCATCTGGTTTTTAAAAAATGATCCACAGATATCGTGGCTTTCCTTCCAGAACAACCAAGTTCCACGTGTAAGTGGTTTGGTTTAGTTTAACGTGTTGACATCTTCTTTTGAGGTATGATACACTGAGTGGTTTCTTTGAGTTAAGTCTTCTATTCAACATCTCTTCTGTTTTAAGATTAGGAGTATATTCACTAATAAACCAACTCATTTCATCAATTACAAATTTATTCTGATCACCAAAAGCACGAGCAACTCCAAAAAGTAATCTCTTTTCATTATCATTCCTTTGTAGTTGAAATCTAATTTTAAGACCATACAGAACTTTATCATGATCACAATATCCAAATATACCTTAAAGAGGAACTGCCACAGTAAAAGTATTGACTGCTTTTGTATCATCAGTATACATTCCTTTCCTTTGAGTATATCCAGGATCTGTGGTTGTTCCCATTGACATATCAGGAATAAAACCTTCGACAGCCCCCTTTCCCATTCTATCACTGAATGTATAGAGTGTAAATTTCATCATTTCAGATACAGCAGAGACATAATCTACCGCTTCAACGTCTTGTGTTCCAATGTACAAACGAACACTATCAAACATTTTCCAGAAGAAATCATTTACGAGTGTAGTGTTTGTGTTATTCCCAGCCTTAGTGAATGTAAATTTACACAACAAGAAACTTTCGGATAGATTCAAATAAGTTTGTTGATTATTTATTTCAAAACTTTTAGTACCATTTGCATTCCAGTCTGTTCCAGTTGTTGCATTTACTTTGAAGTAGTCTTATTTTTATTGGAGTTTGAGATGATAATAGTATCATCCAAATAATAGATACTATCAATTGCTTCCATCCTTGTATTTATTTTGGAAAAAAGATGTTAAAACTTTTGAAACCCTGACCCAATTTGTAATCTATGCTTGTAGTTATTTATAAGATTCCTTTTGAGCATTTTTTATGCTCTTTCCAGTACCTGCTACATTTCCCACAGCAGAAGCAGTTGAACCAATTAGGTCTTTATGTTTAAGAATAGTTGAACCGATACCCATTAAAGTATCAATTATCCCATCTCTTCTAAATTGATGTCCGACACCCCTTTGTCTCTTAGGTTTATAGTATCCTCTACCAAGATACATACCTTCACCCTTGTAGTATGGGGAAAGGAACATCCTGTCCCCTGTAATTATTTTATATTTTCCCATCTCGTGTTTCCTCACAATAACCATCGTATTTATTTATTGGAAAACTTCATGTAGGTGAATTCTGATGGATATAACTTCCCCATTAAAATAAGTTCTACGATTATCTTGGACGGTTATCCTAAAATTTACCCTGTGGATGGTTTTCCTGACACAGGGAGATAAACCAAATTTTTGGGTTCCATATTGAATTTATTACCAATTGGGGTTGAGTATGCACTGAATGAAAACATTGTATTTGTTTTTATTCCATCATTATAAGCACCTTCAATCAAATCACAGTGAATTAATACCGAATTTATTCCTGAGGATATTTGAATGACATTATCACTGTAAAGCGTCCCATTAGTTTCAATCTTTATTGAGGAGAAACCCAATAACTTTCGAAATGAATTATCAATTGTGTAATCAACCTTGTAGTTATTTTTTTAAGTTTAATCGTTGATTTTGAAGTATTTTTTGAATATCGATGACCATATTTTTGGTTCATCACCCTGTTCTTTCATAAGACGAGCAATTTCGGAAGATATTTCAGAAATCTCATATGCTCCGGGTGAGACTGTTATTGTTTTGTATGCACTTCCCAGATTATAACTAAACTTGTCATTTTTCTCAGATATATTAAATAAGGTATTATAAGTTTCCATGGACAATAAAGGTGCCTCATATTCTTTTGTTGGGTCAAGTTGTAGTGGATATGGGAATGAAGATGTGTGGTCGGTTGTTGTGAAATTAAAACTCAGGATTGTGCTTTTCATCTTATTTAATATGGGATAAAATATCTTTATATTGAGATTTATTAATTATTTTCATGTTCATCAACTGGTCTAAAATGGCTGATGCTTCATTAAAACAATTGTTATTTCCAGCCTTCTTAATACCTAACAACAATAACAGTCTATTAACTAATTGTGATGGGTCATTTGGAAGAAAACTAATATCTGAACCAAGGATACTTAAAGCCTGAATAATGTGTTTCTCCTTCTCATTCTTGCTATGTTTACCAGAAAGACTAACCCTATAATCAACAGAGTTCAGCAGATCAATATATGCTCTATCATCATTATTTTTCATATCCAATGGTTTATCAAAATACTTTGATTCATTCTTCACAGTTGAAGCTTGTCTTCCATCTTTTGTGAGAAGAAACATTAATCTGGGTGTTAGTTTAACAGGGGTTGAGCAGAACTCAAGAACCTTAATTCATCATTAAATATCAATACCTTTTCTTGAACAAGATGAAATAATGCTCGTTGTTCTGTTGAAATGAGTCCTGCTTTGGTTTTTGATTCTGCTGAATACTCATTGTTTTGAAGAGCATTCACAGTATAAGCAGGGGGGTGATTAATCTCTTCCAGTTGTTGAAATAATCCTTCATCATCATATTCTAATTCCACTATCTGCTCTAATTCTTCCTCCATCATTTTATCCATATCTTTTAACATTTGAAGTTTTTAGGAGTATATTCTACTGTGGGAACTGTGGAAACATCTACAATTTTTTCTTTGGAAGTTTTTAAAAGTGGTTTAAAAAATTTATCTTGTTTTCTTTCAAATGCTTTTTCACCCGTTAGTTTCTGTCTGTGTTTCTTCTTTATGTCTTCCTGTTGTTTTACAACTTTTGAAACCAACTCTTGATAAACCTTAAAAATCTTCTTGCTCTTTGTTTCGCATCCATTTATTTATTGGAAAATATCATGTAATAGCTCATCTTATTTCACAACAATATATTTATATTTTTCAGTCGTGTGCTTCATGTAATCCGCAAATTCTTTTTTACTGCATAATGTAGAACAATTGTCTCTCCAAAAATTGTTTATATCTATTGAATTTAACTTGAATAAAATAAAAGTATTAGCATTGTTTCTGATGGAACATCGAGGAAGTTGAAAGTATGATTGACTAAGATAAATTCAATTACAAGAAGAATGTCTCCCTCTTGTGTAGTAGCTGTCCATTACCGTTTGGTTTCTCTCATTAACACAATCATCAAAGTTAACGACGTTCTTTTTTGATTTATCCAAATCTTGGGGAGAAGGTATCTCATCCGTATTATCACTAAGAATACATTATCGGTTTTGATTTCTTTTTATATCTCTGTGTATCACAAAATAGTTGTATTATATCTTCAATGTTGTAATCATTTAGGTTTTTTTGAAGTTTAAATAAACCGATTATATCTTCTTTTTGAAGACCAGCATTAAAACCTTGTGAGAGTCGTTGATACTCTGGTTGAAAACTTGACTTTGTGAAAATTATTAAATTATCATAATCTAAAAAGTTGGGAGTCAGGAGCATCTTCAAAAGTAAGCAGGTTTTTCCACATTCGCTTTAACCAACTATGAGACATCTTAATGAATTTGGGAGTTTTTTTATGGTTGTTAAATTTTATCTTATTTTCCCAAATTGGTAAAAAATCATCAAGTTATATATTTGGAAAACAGGTTATTTAATATAATATTGGCTTTTTTAGAAACTCTATATTTTATCCTAAGTTCAGGTTTAATTTCAAGATAATCCATTATTTTATTTATGCAATATCTTGTGTTGATATTTCCCTGAAAATCACATCCAAGAATAATATATAACAACAATCCTTTGAACATTTCTCTAATACATTCAGTTTCTTCCCTTGTAAGGGCCCTGTCACACCTTGACGTTTTAGGCAGCAATGGCAACGTATAAAATTGTATGTAAAACGCTGGTGTACACTGAAATTTTGATGTTTTTTTTTTTTTAAAGTTTTTGACGTATTCATAACGTGTTGGTCATTTGCATAACATATTAGTAACGGGCATAGAACGTTTCGTTGTGTTATACATAACTTTTACCAACGAATGCTTACCTTGTGGTCGGCATTCAAAACCTATGACAAACGAGAGTTTAACTTACCCTTTGCGTGCTATAAGTATCGCCGGCGAACTCGTGGCGTAGCCAGTTAAGAACTTGCCGGACGCCGATTGAAATCAAAACTTCCTAAGAATTTGAAGTGTCAACATCGCATTCACACCTTGACGATTTTGCTAGCGTATGCCATTCTTGGAAAAATGTGTTTACAACGCTTGGCACACATCAAATACGCTACAGTTAAGTTGTGTATACGTTTAGAGTATGCTGGTAATCATTGAAGTACGCTGGCATATTACCTACTCCGTTTGATACGTCATGAAATTTCAAGCATGCTGAAAATTTTAAGACGTACTCGACGTAAGGCTCACACGTTTCGCATGCGTTGGCATCTGTTTCTAGCACGTTCCGTGATCGTTTAAACACGGCGAACACACATTACTTGTAGGTTACTCATAAGTCGAAGCACGTCAAGGTAATGGCCAACATACTTGAAACAAAATTTCAAATCGATGAGTAACGTGCTTTGAACAAATGAGTAGTGTCAGCTTAGCTTTTGTTTAACGTGCTTGGAAACTATGAGTAATGTGCATTGAAACTATGTATAACTGGCTTTGAACCAATGACTGGCATGCTATGAACGTAAGAGTAACGTGCGTTTAACCTATGAGTAGCATGTTTTGAACCTAAGTAAAACGTGCTTCTAACCTTTGAGTAACATGCTATGAACCCATTTGTAACGTATGTAAAACGCACATTGTCGTATGTAGACGAATTAAATTGACGTCTTCCAGACAACCATAGAACTTACTGAAAGTGTTTCTAACTTGCATCTACCGTGTACTGGTGTATTGGCAGCGTTTAGGGGAATTGGTATATACAAATGGGCTTCACAATAAAAACCCATCATTGTTCCAGACTCCATGGTGAGTAGATGTGAACGCCGGTAGTATCAATAGTAGCAGTACTATTACTAGTAGTAGGTGTGCATGACAGTAATAATAGTAGTAGTAGTAGTAGTAGTAGTAGTAGTAGCATTGGTATTAGCTGTATGTCTATGTCAGTAGTAGTATGTGAGCGTGATGTGGAGGCTGTGGGGGATCATGGATCCTCGTTGCGTCAACGAATAGGAGAATACTTTGCACCATTGTTCGATGTTCTGTGAGGGCTAATTTTTTTTCCTCATTACGAAGATGAAATATTTCTTTGTTTTACTATTGAAATTATTAAAAAAAAAGACTTTGACAAATGCATAATGTACTAGTAATGAACACAGAATGCTTCGACAACTTATAGATTAGTTATACCAACGATTGCTTATCGTATTTTAGGCGTCCACAACCTATGCCCAACGATAGTCTAGCGTGTACATAACGTGGGAGCGCATCGTTTACGATTACGTGACATTTGCTATCCATTGACTGCCACTAAACTATTTTAATAAACGGCTGTCACTCGGCTATTGTTTTGTGACGCTCGTGCAAGGCAATTCAAATCGTTTCCATTGAACTGGTTAACTTGCTGTCACTCGCCTATTCTTTTTGGACGCTGGTGCTCGGCAATTCAAATCATTTCCATTGAATGAGTTAAATCGCTTCCACTGGACTATTGAAATGATTTAATAATAATGCTTGGTTATCCTTGGATCCACTCTGGCTAGCAGCTCGTCGAACATCGCTGAGGGCATTCGCAGGAAGTTGATGAAGGATGCAGGGTCCTCGTTCTGGAGTTCCACCATGAGCTGGACATATATGCCGTAGTGGCGTCGCCTCCCGATCCATGGTCTCACCCAGTTCCTTCTCCTCCGTTCACGTCTTCTTCTCCCGGCTCTATTGGCATGCAACTGGTGCAGTGTCAACTCGATGAGGTCATGTTAATGTTCGAGGACAGGTAGGAATTGTCGTCTCAGCGTTGCCGTATCCTCCATCTCTCGGAATGACGTCGACATGTACTCACCACGAAGTCTTAAAAAAAGACGGGTTCCTCCTGCGAAGGCCCTTTTTATATACCAATTTCCCTAATCACTTCGAATACGTCATTCTACGTCAGCTGTTTGTTAGAGACGCGTTCAGTAAGTTCTGTGGTCGTCTTGAAGACGTCAAATATGTCTACATACTTATTTCTTCGTAGGACATGCTCTACAACTAATTCCCAAGCACGTTACTCATAGATTATAAATAAGTCACGGGTTCCCTAAACATTACTTTGATGCATTTCAATGTATGAGAAACTTTCTAGTAGCGCTTTGCGAGCTGTGAACAACGTTCGTGTAGCGTGCTTATAAAACGTTACCTATAGTTTATGAATAAGTTTCGGGTTTGCAAATGTTACCTCAATGTGTTTCCACATATGAGTAACATATAAATAACGTGTGTCAATGATCGCATAACGTGCCTAAACCTTATGGCCAGCGTAGAGGAACGTGTGAGCCAAACGCTGAGTACGTCATAAAATTTTAAGCATACTAAAATTTGAGAAAAAACCACAAAGTTCAACGATTAAAGCCAGCGTACAACGACTTATGACAGTGTTTTTCAGCGTGCTCTTAATGTATACAAAACCTACCCATAACGTATTAGACGTGTGCCAGCGTATTAGGAAAATTTTTCATAAATCGGCATAGGTTAGCAAAATCGTCAAGGTGTGACAGCCCCTTAAGGAAAGGTGTGTTATCACCCTCATACTTTGCATTCATTGCTTTAATCAATCTTGTAAAGCAATTCATTTTTGGTGTAAATCTAAAATAATTATTTTCCTTTTTAAATTTTTTATTATCATTAAGTAGAAGATAATAATCACAGAATATACATTGTTTATAGGCTTTTGACTCTGTGTTTAATCCCCGTCTTTCACACGCAGGACAATTCTCAAATTTGTCATATGGAGAATCAGGGAAGTCTCGCATATTTATAAAGTAAAACTTTACTGAAACTGAAATTCATCTATACTTTCAGTTGCATATTGACTCATATTTAATAATATTACCATTGATATCTACATACTTTTTTTCATTACCAGATTCAACTACAACATTTTTTTATATTAAAGGAAATTTTAAAATGATCCTTAACTACTATTGAACGAAATGTAATTTCACCTGATATATTAACATCCTTTATTTCATCAGGATTTACATCTTTAGGGTTGTTGAAAAAAAAACAAATTTCTCCTTGCATATTTACAGATGGTCTTATCTTTTCTTTCTAAAGCTTCATCCATAAGGTTTTTATTTTTTGATACTTTTTCTTGTTTCATTGCTTTTTCTAGTTTTGAATATATTACCAGAAGGAGAGGAGTAGTGGGGCGGCTTAGCCCAAATATTCAAAAGAATTGTGCATTTTGTGATACAAGCACCAAATTTGGCAGAAATGTACATTAATATGTTGCGAACATTTTCAGATATTGGGCCACTTGAAATTCTCTCTTTATGTCCGCCATATTAGATTTCAAAATGCCCACCACTTTATACATTTGCTATTATCTCTGGACGTAATGCAGCTATTGACTGATTCTGGTATCTAAATGTATGTTTTTGGGGGCAAGGAATCCAATGGTACCATTTTCAACTTAATATTATCTATCACAGTCTTTTATATAATTTTATTTGTAAATTACCTAGGAAAATATTGGATTCAACACAATACTTTGAAAAGAATGTCTTAGTTCTGCAAAGATAAATAAATAAAAACTACACTAAATCACTAGTAACAACTCAGACAAGCTCATTACATATATACTGGCAGTCTAAAATATAAATTCATTTTCCATTAGGAAACAAAGTGACCCATTCATTTGTGTTTTTCATATGCATATTTTATGTAACATTACATTCATATTGTCAATAAATACCAAACATGCATAATCCCCTTTTCCTAGACCCTTTAAGCCATCTTTTGTGTTTCTAGAGTACATATTATTGTATAGGCTTCCATCTGTCTTGTTTCCTCAACAATGCACTGAAGCATGTCTTTAACAATGTTTACAAACATGACTCCACTACATGTCTTTAATCACAGCCCTGACCCAAATAAAAGAGTAGAGAGGCTGCATGTGTGTTGACCCACATCAACTGTGTGTGTGGATCTGGGGATGCATGGTCCAAGACAGTCGCCCCCTTGCCGCACTACTACACTGATGTACCCCCTGTCACTTGCAGCATCAAGAAGTCGCCTGTCCCAGCTGCTAAAGTGGCATCATTGACCAGAGGAGACTTCAAACAGCAGACTGATGAAGAATACCAATGGCGAGGCAATGCAAAGCGAGTCCTGGAAGACAACACTGGTACAGTGGACAATGACAACACATCTTGGGCTGCATTTCATGCCAGCCGACAGCCACCAGATGCTCGAGTCATCTGCCCCACGTCGCTGTTTCCACTCTTCCTGGAGAGTGCCCACACAGTGGCCATGATCCGGCACTCAATGGAGGTCGTGAAGAATGCTGTGGAACACCTGAATGCTGGACAGACACCAGTGGTCACCGTTGATCAGCCACTGTTTGCTTTGGCCAAGCAGATAGAGTGGAAGTGGCCAGAGAGCTATGGTGAACACCAGATAGTGGTGATGTTTGGTGGCCTCCACATAGAGATGGCGGCACTGAGGACACTGGGGGACTGGCTGAAAGGGAGTGGTTGGGAGCAAGCACTTGTGCAAGCCGAGATTGCGACAGCAGGGACAGCAGGGAGAGCAGACTCATTCCTGCGAGCATCCCACGTCTTGCGCACAAGAAGAGCACATCAAGTGACTGCAGCAGCACTGTACATCCTGCAACACCATGCCTACAACCACTACTGTCTGGGAGAAACCAGGGATGCAGAGGACCTTCCAGAGTTTGAAGACTGGTGTTGCCAGAGAGGAGAAGACATCCCCCAGTTTCACTACTGGGCAACCGTGCTGGAACTAGAACTGTTGGTTCTAGTGTATGTGCGTTCTCTCAGGCAGGGATCGTTAATGATGTACCTCGATGCTCTGACAGAGCTGGTCCCCTGGTTCCATGCACTGGATCCACACCCACTATGCTAGGTGGATACCAGGGCACCTGAAGGACATGGCCGAACTCGCCATCAAACACCCAGATGTAGCCAGGAAATTCAGAGAAAGCCACTTCATCGTTCAGAAAACACAGAGGGTGTTCTCTTCAATCCCGATTGACCAGGCACATGAGCAGAATAATGCCTGCATCAAAGGAGACGGTGGAGCAGTTGGGCTCACTGACAACCTTAGTGCCCTACGTCACTGAATGGTTGCAGGACCAGAAGTTGCCAGGGTGATCGAAGAATTCCAGGATGGGAACTAACACTGGAGACGGCAAACAGCAGACACACGTTATCATGATCAGACGCCAAGTGTACAGGCCTCATTTGTGAAAGATGTTCGCTCTCTCGTCGGTGTCATAGAGGAGATGGGCAACCCATTCGAGGAGGAGAGTCAGGATGTATTCAAACTGGACACAAAGGAGATCGCAGATCCTGCTGCTGTGGAGACTGTGATGAATGCCAAGAGGATTGGCCAAGAGCAGTTTGAGGCTTTCACCAGAGAGTGTCTGTTGGACAGAACAAAGGCAGTGGACGCACCCATTCCTCATAACAAGCTGAAGGTGTTCAGCACTTCCACTCCAAGAAGCCAGAGCATAGGTCAGCAACAGCTTGCCTCCATCAAGAATGACCGTGAACTCTTTGCACGCCTGTACATTGGCTGCCAGACGAGGGATGGAAACCTTGAGGAGTTCTTTTGTCACGAGAATCAGGCATGTCCTCCTGCATTGTCTGATGGTGGAAGCCTCTGCACTGGTACCAAGAGTGATCTCCTCACATGCTTGGAAGAAGTCTCCGACGCAAAGACAGAGACTCCTGTCACGACCTGTATTGTGCTTGATGGAGCAGCCATCGTCCAGATACTGAAGCCGGCTGCATCAAAGACCTTTGAAGAGTATGCACAACAGTTCTTCATCCCATATATATCCACGAAGCTGCAAACAGTGTCACGCCTGGATCTGGTCTGGGATACTTACCTTGCTGATTCAGTAAAAGGTAGTACATGTGCAAAGCGGGGACAAGGTGTGCGGAGACGTGTGGTGGCTGCTGCAGCCATACCAGGAAGCTGGCAGAACTTCCTACGAGTGGACAGCAACAAGACCGAGCTGTTCAGGTTCCTCTCAGCAGCTCTCATGGAATGGTTTGACCAGGAGGACTAGCAACTCGTCATTACTGATGGAGAGGCAGTGCTCAGCAAGCCACTACTGCCAGATCTGACCTCACTCGCCCCATGTAACCATGAATAAGCGGACAGTCGGATGTTGCTGCATGCATCTCACGCAGTCCAGCATGGACACCATGCAATACTCATCTGGACTGTAGACACCGATGCTGTGGTGCTGGCAGTGTCCCTGGCACAGGAGTTGCAACCAGAAGACAAACTGTGGCTGGCATTCGGAACAGGCCAGAGTTTCCGATACCTAGCAGCACACGAAATAACAGCTGGATTGGGACGAGAGAAGGCTCGTGCACTGCCAATGTTCCATGCTCTAACTGGATGCGACACTGTGTCTAGTTTTCATAGACATGGCAAGAAGACTGCATGGGCAGTCTGGACGGTACTGCCAGAACTCACTGAGGCACTGCTGCTGCTGTCCTCTGCACCTTGTGACATACCAGACGATGCAATGCGCATCATCGAGAGGTTCGTGATCCTGTTGTATGATCGAACCAGCAAATGCACAGACATTGACAAGGCCAGGAGGAAACTCTTCGCAAGGAAGAACAATGTGCAGCTCATCCCTCCAACGAAGGCAGCTCTGGAGGAACATGTCAAGAGGGCAGTGTATCAAGGTGGACATGTGTGGGGTCAAATACTGCTGCCAGCACCAGAGCTCCCTCCACCAACCAACTGGGGTTGGTCAAGGACTGGAGAAGGACAGTACACACCTTACTGGACCAGGCTAACTGAGGCAGCTCACAGCTGCATTGAGCTGGTTTTTTGCAAGTGCAAGAAAGGGTGTGTGAGTCGCTGCAAGTGCAAAAAGGCTGCCCTTCAGTGCACAGCCCTCTGTGTGTGTGAATGGGACTGCACATGACGATGAGTCAACAACATACATGTACTTGTGGCAATGCTGAACTTTTTAACATGACACTGTTTATGTACACGTATCTTCAGTACTGGTATATACCTAGCCTCAGATACCAGTACACCTAGCCTCAAATACGAGACCATGTAGCATGTTAGTATTATACCTAAGACATTTACAGAACTAAGACATTCTTTTAAAAGTATTGTGTTGAATCCAATATTAGCCGAGATAATTTCCAAATAAAATAATATAACAGACTGAGATAGATAATATTAAGTTGAAAATGGTACCATTGGATTCCTTGCCCCCAAAAACATACATTTAGATACCAGAATCAAGTCAATAGCTGCATTACGTCCAGAGATAATAGCAAATGTAGATTTCAAGTGGCGGCCATTTTGAAATCCAATATGGCGGATATAAAGAGAGAATTTCAAGTGGCCCAATATCTGAAAATGTTCGCAACATATTAATGTACAATTCTGCCAAATTTGGTGCTTGTATCACAAAATGCACAACAGGTTTGCTATGCTGCTACACTAGAGAAACTTTTGTTAGAGATACTTTAATTGATCTTCTTCCAGGTATACAAAAAGCCCTTCCACTGAAGGAAATTGAAGAACTCATCTTCTCCACCATAATTGTTTTTATACAATAGTTGTTATATATATCTTTGTTCAATTTTACATCCTTGACATATTTCTCAGTATCTTTTACAAATGAAGAGATTGATTGAAACTTGTCTTTTGTGTCTTGAAACATTGTATTTATTAATATAAGTGAAAAAAGTTGGAGGATAAAATGGTTTTAAGCACAGATTCACCGATAAATTAAATGCAATTTTCATCAAGAAAATTTTAGTTTAAGCAAAGTTTTATTATATAAATATGGTGATTACAACGTACGGCGATGTTTGTAATCGCGAATATAAATATTATAAAAAACACCTTCAAAACAACAAACATACATTTAATCGATTTCATCAAATATCTCCTCTTGAGTTGGAAAGAAAACATTGTGATATCTGCTCAAAGGATGTTTTGAAGAGTAGTTATAATAGACATCTTCAATCACAAAAAGACAAGAAAAATGAGTTTAAAGTAAAGGGAGACTTATATTGAAAACACTGGGGCATTTAAAGGGCATATAAAAATAAGGATTTTTCAATTTGGAGAACCTGGTCCATCATCAATGGCTGAATCAATTGAAATAGTGAAACCTGATGTTGAAAAAGTTATTAAAAGAAATGAAAACTTTAAAGTTTTATATGGGAGTGAAAATGAATATGAAAAGACAAGATGAAGAACAAACTCCTGATTTGAGAACAGATCTTCATTTTATAACATCATTTCAAGATTTTTTGAATAGTGGGGTTTATGAAGAACTATCAAGACAAGATGAGGATGTTGATAATACAGTGGTAGGAAGTGGATTTAATATTTTAAAAATTCATCTTTTTAGATATACACATTCTAAAATCAAACCCTCTTAAAGCTTCTTCTTATATTGAATTACCAAAAGAAATAAAACTAAAGAAGGCAGTTGTTAATATGAAGAACAAAGATAAATGTTTTCTCTGGTCTGTTCTTGCTCACTTACATTCACCAAATTGTGATTCAGAAAGAGTAAAACAATATATGAAATATGAGAATACCTTGGACATTAAAGATTTTAAATTCCCAATGCCACTAAAAGATATTCCTAAATTTGAGAAAAAGAATAATATTTCTGTTAATGTATATGGATTAACGGATACAAACAAAGTTCAAATTTTAAAAAATTTCAAACAACTATAAAAATGAAGAAACACACATTGATCTTTTATATTTTCGTGTTGGAAAGAATTCACATTATACATACATCAATAATTTATCAAGATTAATCTCTTCTCAGGTATTCAGAACAGCAAACAAAATATATCCTTGTCAGCGATGTCTTAATTCATTTCATACAAAAGAAGACTCGAACAACATTCAAAATATTCTAGTAATCGTAAATCAGCTGTAATTACAATGCCTAAACCTGGTGAAAAGATTTCTTTTGAAGATTATAATAAATCTATCATGCACCCATTTGTGATATACGCTGATTTTGTATGTATCTTAAAAAAGATAAATACTGCTTCTCCTAATCCAAAAGAATCACATACAAATAAATATCAAAAACATATTCCTTGTGGTTTCTGTTATTATAACAAATCATCTGTTGGAAAAAAAGTATAATAAACTTGAACATTATAGTGGAAAAGCTTCACAAGAGTTTGTAAAATGATTAGAAAAGGATTGTATAAGACTAAGTAAATTAATGAAAGAAACAAATGAACCGATGAAATTAACCGAAGAAGAAAAATTAGAATTTAGAAAGAACAATATCATATTTGTGAGGAGGAAATTGAGGAGTCTAAAGTTAGGGATCATTGTCATCTTACTGGTAAATATAGAGGTGATGTAGTGATGTAGATATTCCTGTTGTAATCTTAATTATAAATTTCCTTCTTTTATTCCAGTCTTTCTTCTCAACAGCACCAACTATGATACACATCTATTTATAAATGAACTTTCAAAAACACCAGGGAATATTTCTGCCATAACAAACACAAGTCAAAAGTATATTTTATTTTCAAAAATGATATTCACAAAACCTTTAACTCGTATTAGGTTTCTCGATTCTTACAAGTTTATGGGAACACCACGAGCCTACCTTGCATCAAATCTAAGCTCCACGGACTCTTTTCCAAATCTTAATTCATTCTTTCCAAAAGAGGAAATTATAACTACAGAGGAAATTCAGATCAAAGAGAGAATTCAAAGTAAAGAGGAAATTCTAATTAATGAGGAAATTAATGAAGAAATTCTAACTTAAGATGAAATTCTGATTATATAGAAAATTCAAACAATGAATGAAATTCTAACTAAAGAGGAAATTCTGATTAAAGATGAAATTCTGATTAAAGAGGGAATTCTAACCAGAGAGGAAATTCAAACAAGGAATGAAATTCAAAGTAAAGAGAAAATTCTTACAAGTAAGGGAATTTATTCTTATGATTATATGGATTCATTTATGAGATTAAAAAAACACAACTTCCTTCAAAAGAAAGTTTCTATAATAACCTTTATGAAGAAGAGATACATGATAAGGAATATAAACAAGCACAAGAAATTTGGAAAATATTTAAGATAAAGAACCTTGGAGAATATCATGATTTGTATCTAAAAACAGATGTTTTATTGTTCGCTGATGTGTTTGAAGCTTTTCAATCACTCTGTCATAATAAAAATTGTTATGGATTAGATCCTGCCCACTATTTCACAGCTCCTGGTTTAGCTTGGAGTGCAATGTTGAAAATGACAAAACAAGATATAGATTTAATCAGTGATGTAGATATGCTTTTGATGATTGAGAAGTCTAAGATAGGTGGAATATCACAAGTATGTTCAAAAAGATATGCTAAAGCAAATAATAAATAACTTCCAAATTATGAGAGTGAAAAAGATAGTAATTATTTGATGTATTTTGATACTAATAATTTGTATGGATGGGCAATGTCTCAATCTCTGCCTTATGGTAAATTAGAGTGGGTGAAAGAAAAGGATTATGAAAAGGCTTTGATGAATATTGTTATTTCTTCTCGAGGAATTGAATGAGGAAGAAGAAGATTATTATTTTGAAGTTGATTTGAGGTACCCGAGTGATCTTCATAATAAGCATAAAGACCTTCCTTTTGCATGTGAGAAAGAAACCCCAAAGAAAGAATGGTAAAGTGATTATCATAAATGTTTTAATATTAAATGCAAATCAACAGAAAAGTTATTAACAATATTATATGATAAAGAGGGATATGTTTTGCATCAGAGAAACTTGAAACAGTTTTTGGGGGAAGGATTGAGAGTAGCTAAAATTCATAGAGTTTTAAAATTTCAACAAAGTCCTTGGATGAAAAAGTATATTAAATTCAATACAGATATGAGAACAAATACAAAAGTAAAATTTGAGGGGGAATTCTATAAATTGATGAATTATGCTGTCTTTGGAAAGACAATGGAAAATGTTAGAAACAGGCAAAACATTAGATTTGCAACATCTTGGAAAGAAGCTTCGATGTTGATAAATAAACCAAGTTTTAAGAGAGAAGAGGTTTTTTCAGAGAACTTTTCTGCTATTCATATGGAAAAGGAAAATATTTTCATGGATAAACCAATTTATATTGGAACAGCAGTTCTTGATTTATCAAAGATATTGATGTATGATTATTTGCATAATGGCTTAAAGAAAGAGTATGGTGAAAATGTATCATTGTTGTATATGGACACAAATCCTAGATATAAAAACTGATGATGTTTATAAAGATATGAAGAAAAATATTGGAGTATATGGTACAAGTAATTTTCGTAAGAAGAGTGAGTTATTTTCCAAAAAGAATGAAAAGGTTATTGGTAAGTTTAAGGATGAGTTGGGTGGAAAAGTAATGAGTGAGTTTATTGGATTGAGAGCAAAGTCATATGCTTATAATTATGGTGATCAGATTGATAAGAGGTTAAAGGGAATAAAGAAATACGTAATAAAGAAATCAATACCTTTTAGAAATTATTATAATTGTTTGATGAATAAGAAAGAAGAATATAGGAAAATGAATACAATAAGAAGTTATAAGCATAAGATATATCGTGAAGAAGTAAATAAAAAGGCATTAGGAGCCTTTGATGATAAGAGATTTATTTTAGATAATGGAATAGATTGTGTTTCATATGGATATTGTATGATAGAGTGTATAGAATAGATTGTGTTTTAACGGTGGGAAGATATGTTGAGGTTTTTAAGGGGTACCGCCGTGTTTTTTCACAATATATAAATGGTCAAACAAAGTATTAATCAAACTAAAGAGTGGAGAAAATCTTAGTCTTGGTATATAAATGGAAATCATAATGAATGTGAAAAATATCAAATAAGTCTTATTGAAAAAATAACTAAAACATAGATAAATAAAACAAATAAGCGAATCAATTTATAAACTAGTAAGTTAGAGGATGTAAAGAAAAAAATAAATATCCTTGAATGGACTGAAAACTTTGATGGTTAATTATCAATTGAACAATGAAAAAACAATTCACTATAATCTCAAAATGATATGTGGCTCAGGAGGTGGTTAAACAAGAACATGAAGAGAAGTTTATCATTTCGTAATGGCACAAAAGGGGTATCTTAAAAATATAAACATTCAAATGTTTTATTTTTAAATATTTTAGATGGGGATTATTGTGCAAAGAAAATTAAGCTATTGAAGGAATTTGAGAATGAACAAATATTTATCGGTTCAATGAGTGAGCTGAACAATATCCATTGGTTATTTGAAAAAGAGTTTCGCTTGGCTTACATGTTTCAGATATTTCTTTCGAATCACCTTTAACAAATCACATTACTACTTTACTACTTGAACAAGTCTTTATCTTATTGCATTGGTTATTTAAAAAAAAGTGTCCCAAGGTTAAAAGGGGAGACAAATAAATATTCCTTGGGATAAAAAGGGGGTTTACTTTTTATGGAAAAAAATATGAATCACTGAAAATCCCCCATTCATTTACATGGGGAAAAGTGAGCCAGAATCAGTATATTCACCCTACTCCCGGGTCCCACTGCTCGGGCACCCGGTCCCATTGAACACTACTCTGTCACGCTGTAAATATAAATGCCCATGCATTCAATAATCTCTTCCTTTACTCTACTACCTGTTTCTACCTGTTTTGCTTTAATTTCAATAACCTCAATGTTTACCTCATCCACCTTCTCTTTAACCATCGTTAATTCCCGAAGCGCCTCTTGTATTTCC
>NC_140965.1:57959431-58046931 GCF_056783735.1 Eptatretus burgeri
ATATATATATATATATATATATATATATATATATATATGTATATATATATATGTATATCTATATATATATATGTATATCTATATATATATATGTATATCTATATGTATATCTATATATATATATATATATATATATATATATATATATATATATATATATATGTGTATATGTAAATATATATATATATATGTATATATATATATATATATATATATGTATATATATATGTATACATATATATATGTATAAATATACATATATATACATACATATGTGTATATGTATATATATGTACATGTATATATGTATATATATGTATATATGTATCTTCTTCTTCTTCTTCTTCTTTCGGCTGCTCCCGTTAGGGGTCGCCACAGCGGATCATCCATTATGATCCGCATAGTGATTTGGCACATGTTTTACGCCGGATGCCCTTCCTGACGCAACCCTGGTCGCCTCTTACGACACAGGGATATGGTACACCTATTTTAACCGGGGTATACACCGGCCCAGTATACTGGTACTCATTTCGCCGACCTCGGAAGGATGACAGGCTGAGTCAACCCCCTGGTGTATTAATTCAGTGGCTCAACGGGGCTTGAACTCAGGACCTCTTGGATCCCAAGCCGCTGCCCTAACCACTGCGCCAACACCAGGCTATTATATATATATATGTATATATATATGTATATATATATATGTATGTATATATATATATATATATTTATATATATACACATACATATATGAGGCCTGAAGAGGAGGAGTGATATCAGCGACATATTTTAATGATATGACGATGATCGGCTCGGATGATAGGAGAAGGGTTAAAATAGTGCTATATGGCATTAATTCCAAAATGGCCGATGTGGCCCTTACATCACTCCTCTTCGCGGCGCCTCATATATACATATATACATACACATACACATACACACACACACACACACACACACACACACACACACACACACCCACATATATGGATTTGAATACTTTGAGACCTGTGAGGATCCATTCCAACTTCTGAAACCCACATATGGAGGAGTAGAGGAGGAGGAGATTGGGACCATACTCTGTGCAGAGCGTTGGTGCTGCTTAAGCAGTCTCCTTGGCTATTGGGCACAATCCTGGATGGGTCGCCACTCTGACACAGTATACCAGCATGCTGGCACTCATTTTGCCAACCTCGGAAGGATGACAGGCCGAGTTAACCCTACCTGGTATTAATTCAACTGCCGAGCGGGATTTGAACTCAGGACCCTCGGATCCAAAGCCCACCACCCTAACCATTAAGCCAACACCAGGCATACATATGGAGATAACAGACAATGACATGCACACACCTTTTTCAGAGACAACCGTAAGTGGAAGCTGAAATGTTGCAGATGTTATAATTCTTCCTAAATGTCCTGCATTCTTAATTGTCAATTTGCTAAGTGAAACTCTTTCTGTACCTTTCACGATTTATTCGTCTCTTCATTACAAAAATCATTAACTTAAGCATAGAGCACCACATGGTCTACAAAGTTATAGGAGCTAAACAAAATGCACTTAAATTGTGTGTGATTCAGCCCAATTTAATCTCAGCGTTTCAGGTGATTGAACAGCTGTAATGCTTTGTTTTGCCTTCCTTCCTGCTGTTTTCAATTTTCTTCCACATTGCAGTGATAAACTTTATGTGAAAGCACATTAAAAAAAATAAAGATGCTTAACAGTGCTGATGCTTTGTGTGGGTATTATTAGTATGCTTTGGCTCACAGTGAATGAATACTGAAAATTGAAGATACGAGCTTGAAAGTGAAGTTTTACAATGTGAAATGTGTGAAAGCACAAAAGTGTAGGTTTACAAGAACATTCTTGCCTGTAGATTTAACTGATTTTCCAAATCATCAGATTCTAAATCCCCAATGTCAATAATAGTGAATAGATCAAAATAATGGATGAAATAAACACGATGTTAATTGAGGTATTGTAACTACTATGGAAGGAAAGGAAAAGCTGACTTTTTAGGCGTTAATCATTCGTCGGAGCTAAAGAGAGAGTCTGGATAGGGGTGATGGTTGACATTCAGGTGTTAACTATTCATTGCAGGAAAAGAGAGACTGGATAGGGAGAAAGGTTGATTTTGAGCAGGAAGGTCAGGGTTCAGTAGTTAAAAAAATTAGACACTGGGAGTCGGATAAAAGTGAAATTAAAAGGGTGAAACCAAGAAGTGACAAAAGGACATTTGATAAGTAAAAGTACCTTTAAAAAGTGATGCAAGTAAAAAAGAAGCCTTCATAAGCATGACTACTACTCCATTCTACAAGAGGTCAACATGTTTCTTTGATTATCTCATATTTTACAGCCAAGTCCAATTGGCCAATTTCACTCCAAATCTCAAGACTTATTGGCATTTTAAACAAGAAGTCTTTCTCATTTTATATATTTATGTGATGTTAACCTCCAGTAGCTTCTTCTTCTTGTGCACCATTCTCTATACAAATAATCTGTTCCACCGAAGCAGTTTCTTTTGGCAAGAATTACAATCCTGGATTGGCTGCCACTCCAATGCAGGGTACTCGACCGAGGAAAGAGTAATTTGTAATTTGTTCAGGATGCCGGCTAAAGCTCACCAACTCTTTGCAAAGGACATTGTGGAATCTTTAATATCCACCAACTGGCAGATGGGATGGCCAGTTTAATGTCCATCTGAGGGAACACACACACACACACACACACACACACACACACACACACACACACACACACACACACACACACACACACGAACCACCCTGCCTGCAAAGCACTAGGGTGACCCTATATAGCCGGGCCAAGATTTTAACCCAGTGTAGATAGTTCAGAGATGAGTTTGTATCCTGTATCTCGAGGCTATCCTGCCAGCCCACATCCAGTAGAAAACAAATGAAATGAAAATTGCTATATTGCAATATCAAGTGATTAATTTACACTCAACAATTTATATTTTATTATTTTATGCAAGAACAGGAGCTTTCAGGTATAAAGCCCTAAAAAACGTTTTAGTCACATTGATGCACCAATCAAGAAGGGGGAGTAACGATATTTGACTTGATAGTTTAGTATGCCACTAATAATTAATGAAGCATTTCTAAAAGCATGCATCTCCTGAAAAACAAAAAGTCAAATAAACCTCTCTTGTTTAAAAAACAAAAGAACCAGAACAAATTATAAATTAGAGAGTTCATAGAACATGATTCACCACACAGTGTTCAGGTATATACTTCAGTTTTAATGAAATAATGATTTTTAACACATTTACTGCCGACTATGAGTGCACTCATAGTGCTGGGTGTATCAGATTCTGCCACGACAAGTATGCTCTGAGAGAAGATTACATTATTGTATTGTAAATAGAATATGCTGCTGTGCCAGATAATGCAACAAATGATCTGCTGGCAGTTTGGTGAACATAAATCTATGTAATAATCATGATCATCAATATTAATCTCCATGAGAAGTTTTTCCACTTCAACTGCATGCATGCCATTTTGAAGGGTATTGACAAGTAGCAAAACAGAAAAAAAAAACACGTGGTACTCAGCACACCATCTACCCTGAGCAATGATGTAATACCAGCGTCGATTCAGTAGGCTTTGTCGGTATCGATTTTTTTCGATATCGATATATCGGTGGGATCAAACCGGTATATACCGGTGGTATTATGAATTTTTAAATTAAATAATTAATTTTTATACGCGATGGTCCAATGGTCCATTACATATTCATATATGACGTACACATTATTGACACAAGGTAATTTTTCAAAGTATTCCCAGATGGGCCCCCCCCCCCCCATCATGAGAATGGTTATTTTACTTCCAACTTCAACTTGAATATGAAAAATGATTTTGTTTTCCAAGCGAAATCAGTATTCGTAATTGGCACAGGTTGGGAATCAAGATCCATCGCTATCCCCGCACAGGTATGACTATCGTAGAAAGATGTACCAACATCGCTTTCATACTGGTATCACTATGCGGATCACCGACTCAGTGCAGGGTTTCTAGAGCACACCTGATTTGTATAAATAACAAATTGGCAATTGCTTTAAAACCAGCCACGAGGGCAAAGGAAAATGTGATTGCTTGTACGGAGCTGATGAACTTGGATGCTGAGGTGTAAAATCTAAAACCTACTGTACTTACTTCCTGGTACATCTTCACATCATATGTTTCACTGTTTATGTTCCATGTTTAGCTGAGACGCCAAGTTCATCAAAGCATTTCAAATCATGTTTGGTGCTTAAACATTGTGAATTTCCTTAATTTGATTTGTTGGTGATAAACCAGTTTCTTTTGTTCATACCGATTTTTTTCGATATACCGGTATATTCAGAAATCCAATACTGGTATATCAATATGAAAAATTATATTGATATAACCAGGATATCGATTTTTGCCAGACTCTATGATTCAATGCTAAAAATAGTCCTACCAGATAGCTCGTACCTGGCTTACGGAATTGAAAACCTTGTCCTACTGCCCACTACGAGTTTTCTCATAACATGGGATTACCCCAGCAATGGATAAAAATGAACTTAGATTTACTCATAGAAAGATAAAATTTGAAAATAAAGTGGATGCACATGCATACTTGGCTTGTAAATGAGAGTGGAGTATACTACTGTAAGAGTTAGCAGTCAACGTGTTAAAGATAGTTTTGAAAAAAATTGCGAAGTTTAGCACTACATAGTCAGTCTTATACATCACCTTGTACACTGTAATAAGACGAAGCTGATTCGCAGTTTAAGAGATGGAGACTTTATTGATGACCATAGACGTACATAGCCATATGGCAGCATAGTTTTCACCCCCCAAGACTGTACTATCTCTCATGCCACACCCTATAATGCTATCTATCGATATGCAGTATTGCATGGTTCTTGGAAGTATTATGAAGGCGATTTGTGTTATACAGTGTTCAAATATATAATTCAATTCAAATAAAGGAAAAAAAAAACAGGTTATATCGCCATTTTCTCCAGCATCAATTACATCACATTAACTAACACTTCACATGAGTGATTCGTGCCTGTTATATGTGTTCATGATGACATCCTTAAAAACCAAGTTTCCTGTTTAGAAAGATTTTCAATTTTGTTTGACTGTCAGGCAGCCAGACAGTGTAAAAATATTATCTCAATCCTCTTTGTGCATGTGCGATCGGGTCAAATTCAGAGACAAAGTACGGTAAAACGAAAGACTTGTCTTTCTCTTCATGTTCCTTTAAGTTAAAAACAGAACATTCAATTTATATATGCTGTTCCTCGATCATAAACTGATGATCATAAACTGATAAGATGGACAGACGGACGGACAGTCGGACGGACAGACATGAACCAATTGCTCAACCCTGCCTTTCGATTCATGGACGCTGGAAGCGGGGTAACAAACAAAATGTTGGAATAGACACATAAAACTTTCACTTTTCTGTTGGCTCCATTTTTCGTAGCCCACTTCCAGGAAAATAAAATGCAATGAAAGTATGTATATTCCTTTACTAGTGAGTTTTGCTTACACATTGTGTTAGCATAAGAACTGTGTTTCCCCATTGTCTCGGGTCACTCATCTGCATTTAATTTTCCTTTTTTTATTTTCATTTATTTATGTTTTCATTCTGATGCTTTCCATTGGTTCTGTGATATTTCCTGGTGTATCGGTTTTGATGTCTGTCGGCACACAAAATTACTGTGCTTTCGCATTGTCTCGGGTCACTCACCTGCATTTTTTTCAAAATTTTTTCCACTTATTTATATTTTCATTTATAGATGTCTGACAATTCTGTGATTTTTTTCCAGTGTATGGGCTTTGATGTCCATCAGCACGAAAAATTTCAGCTTTGTACATTACCCGGAAGGTATCAATCAATAATATCAGTGAGTTAGTGGCTAGAAAGAGCTTTTTATATTAGATGATATAATATATCAATAAATAATGATGTGAAAAAATTACCCCCAGTTGGCGGTGACGGTCATCTCTGAAACTCTGGAGATGTGGATCTCTGATCGGCTTAGAATGGCTTCGATGTCATCTTGTCTTTTGGTTCAATGTACAGACGAAAGCCTGGGAGTAAAAAGGATAGAAAACCTCAGAAATCAAACTACATTTCTGAGTTATCCAGAGATAGATTTTGAAAATGGTTGATTTGGAACATTTATGATCAATGTGTCTTCAAAAGGATAGAAACCGGACCTCAGAAATCAAACCGCATTTCTGAGTCATAAATGGCAAATGATATTTTGACAATGGATGATTTCACAAGTTTACAGCATCGGTGACCTTGACATTGACCTTCAATCAGGTCTAAAGTCATACCGTTGTGCATCACTCATCGACCCCTATCGACGTACTAAGTTTCATCAGGATCGGGTGAAATTTTTTTGACCGTATCACATCGACGATTTTCCAACTTTGAAGACACGTGACTCGATAACCAGGACGAATTAAAAAAAACTGGCAAGACCAAATTTAGATATTGTTCCATATTATCAGAATCCGAAGAAATTTCGAAAATCGGATCACAAACGGTGGAGGAGATAGATTTTGAAAATGGACGATTTCGCAACTTTGGAGTGGCCTTGACCTTGACCTTGACATTCAGTCGTGTCAAAAGTCATACAGTCGTGCATCACTCATCGACTCCTACCTACACACCAAGTTTCATCAAGATCGGGCGAATTTGTTTTTGACCATATCACATCGACGATTCTTCCAACTTTGAAGTAACGTGACTCGATAACCAGCACGAATTCCAAAAAAATCGGTCAGACAAAATTTAGATATTGTTCCATATTATCAGAATCCGAAGGAATTTCGAAGATCGGATAATAAACGGCGGAGGAGATAGATTTTGAAAATGGATGATTTTGCAAATTTGGAGTGACCTTGACGTTGACCTTGACCTTCAATCGAGTCAAAGGTCATACCGTCGTGCATCCCCCATGGACATCTAACAACATACCAAATATCAAGAAAATCAGAAGAAAAAAATGGGGACATACGTACGTACGTACGGACGGACGGACGGACATCGAAACTGGTTTTATTCGGTCATCTCGTTAGAGATGACCTAAAAACATCAAATTTATGTTTACCATAACAATGGTAAACTTTTTTGTTTTTTCAATTATTTTTAACAAGAGACTACCATGTTTACCAAAATTAGCATGCTTACCATAACAACATATAGGCTGTTTTTGTGTTCTGAACTCAGATCGATGCTTATTCGAGAAGGAGGGGGCTGTGTCTGCAAGCTTTCTCTGAAATTGTAATCCTGAAGAGATTTATCACATGTGTTTACATGAACGGGCTTGCAGGAATTAAATCATATTGCATATTTTTTCCAATCGTGAATCTGTGCAAGGACTAGCTTTTGAGTTTCATTAACTCTATAAAGCATACTTCCCTAAGAGCCTACTAATCTGCAACAAATTTTAATTGCTATTTTAACAGCATTAAATCTCAATAAAATGTTTATATGTGAGCTTCTAAAGGAATCTGTTGTAACAAAGGACAACATACCACTGAAGTATTAATGCTTGACCAACCAATCACTGAGCCTTAGTAGCATTATTACTTTTCTCTTTTATGTAAGAATGTTTTCGCTAAAGAAAAAAACAAGTTGTTAATATTACAACTACTGTAAAACTGTTTTCTCACGAATAAGTGTAAAATGTGTTGTTTTTCATCAGACAACCTTTCAGCACATTAAACGTTGTCATTTTTTAAGCTTTTCCCTAACCCTGATTTAAAAAAATAACAAATGCAGAAGCTAAATAAATGAATAACTATGTAAAGAACCATAGCTATGTTTATTGATATGAGGGGAATCATTTAATGGCTAACATCATCAATTGTGTTCTTCTGAATATAGATTTTTTTTAATATTTCAAAATTAATTTTTCTCCTGGTGATTTTTCAAAAGTGTAAATTCTGTCGTACTAATTATTACAATTAGAAATACACACAAATTGATTAAAAACACACATTTCTGCATTGGAATTATGATTTAAAGCAAAAATCGTGGTCAGAACAAGTAATTGTATTAAAAATGCTTCTATTCGGCAAATGAAACTGTTTATGCATGAATAAAGTTCCCAGTGAAAAATGTATTGTTTTGCTTCGTTCAAGCTAAAATACACACGATGTGATGAAAAACATACATTTCTGCATTGGAATTGTGATTTAAAACAAAAAAAAAACTGGGTCAGAACAAGTCTGTGTTTAAAACGCTTCTGTGAGCGAAATCCGACTTTATGCATGAATAAGGTTCCAAGGGAAAAATGTGTTCTTTTACTTATTACAAACTAAAGCACACACTATGTAATGAAAAAAAAACACGTTTCTGCATTGGAATTGTGATTTAAAACAAAAACCTGGGTCAGAACTAGTCATTGTGTTAAAATCGCTTCCGTTGGGAAAATAAGACAGTTTTTGCATCAACAAGGTTCTCAATGTAAAGTAAAATGTGTTGTTTTCCTTAATACAAGGTAAAATGTTTGGTTCATGTTTGATTAAAAATGATGTGTGATTAAGAACAGGCATTTCTGCTTTGGAATTGTGATTTAGAAAATAAAAACCTTGTCAGAACAGGTCATTGTGATTAAAAACGCTTTTTTGGGCAAATAAAACCTATTTTTGCATCAATGAGGTTCTCAGTGTAAAATTTGTTGTTTTCCTTAGTACAAGGTAAAACACACACTATGTGATGAAAAGCATGCATTTCCATACTGGAATTATGATTTAAAACAAAAAACGTGGTCAGACGAAGTCATCATGTTAAAAAAAAAAAACATGCTTCTGTTGGGCAAATAATATTGTTTTTGCATGAACAAGGTTCCAAGTGTAAAATGTGTTGTTTTGCTTTGTACAAGCTAATACACACTTATGTGATAAAAATACGCATTTCTGCATTGAATTGTGATTAAAAGAAAAAAATGTGGGTCAGAACTAGTGATTGTGTAAAAACACTTCTGTTGTTCAAATTAGACAACTTTTGCATCAATAAGATTTCCAGGGTAAAATGTGGTGTTTTTCTTTGTACAAGTTAAAATACTCACTATGTGATGAAAAACATGCGTTTCTGCATTGGAAATGTGATTTAAAACAAACAAAAAAAAAACGTCAGACCAAGTCATTGTGTTAAAAATGCTTCCGTTTGGGTAATAAGTGTTTTTGCATGAATAGGGTTCCCAGTTTCAAATGTGTTTTGACTCGTACAAGCTAAAATACACACTATGTGATGAAAACACACGTTTCTGCATTGGAATTGTGATTTGAAACAAAAAACGGGGGTCAGAACAAGTCGTTGTGTTAAAAACGCTTGTTTGGGTAAATAAGATTGTTTTTGCATGAATGAGGTTCCCAGTGAAAAATGTGTTGTTTTGCTTAGTACAACCAAAAACACACTGTGTGTTTAAAGTGTATATTGGAATATGTGGTCAGGCAGTGCTATCGCCGGGCCGTACACAAAAGCTAACTACTACGAGGTCACGAACTCCATGGCTTTTAAATATTCAACATGTCCTGAAACCACCGCCGGGAAACCTCACACTGCCAGGCAGCGCCAGGTATTACCCCAACCTCCCCTCCCCCTAGTAAAGTTTTTGGCAAACAACCCGACTAATTGGTCTGTCAGCAAAGCAACGTGTAGGATCTGCTTGTATGTAATAGAAAATAATTAACTTGGGAGAAAATGCTAGTTGGTTTAAAATATGCAGATTCCAAAATACTTCCTGCATTCACTGTCATGCATTCCTCCTTCAGTGGCAGTGTCACTGCTAGCCATTTCATTGATTAGGTTCAATCTGCAGTCAATGCAATATTGTTGTCTTTCTACTTCTTCTTCTTGCATATGGCTGCTTGGCTGCCAGTAACTATCATCTTTTGGGGGCGCAACTACCCAGCAGGCACACAACGTTGTTGCAACGTCGTTTGCCGGTTCTATCCTGACGTCAGAATTGGGTCAGTGGGAAGTTGTATTTGCAACACCCATGACGTCAGATTTCAACGATGTGACAACGTTGAAATCTGATGTTGCAGCGTCGTGTTCTGGTTGTACCTGACGTCAGAATTGGGTCAGTGGGAAGTTGTATTCGCAACACCCATGACGTCAGATTTCAACGATGTGACAACGTTGAAATCTGACGTTGTTGCAGCATCGTGTTCTGGTTGTACCTGACGTCAGAATTGGGTCAGTGGGAAGTTGTATTTGCAACACCCATGACGTCAGATTTCAACGTTGTCATAACATTGAAGCATGATGTTATTTTGCAACTTTATTGCAACATTCATAAAATGGAGTTTTTGTTTTTACCCTTTTCTTTGCACGCCAAAGAAACGAACATTGCAGTGCATGACACCCTTCAGCTGCCAGCTTGATGGAGCCCTCGACCCATAGGTCTGGGGCCAGCGGAGCACTGCTGTTCCACCGGTGCCATTATCAAAACATTGAAGTTGTATTGCAACATCATTACATTGCAAAGTAACATATAATGACCACAACTTGAAAACAACTGGAATTCATAATCATTTATTATCACGTATCATGCAGAGCATGATTGCGGCAAAAATATACAAGCAGTATTAACAATAATAATATCTTTATTCGTACCAAAAAAGTACACTCAAATACAAAAGTACAAAAAAATAAAAATAGATACAATTGCAATTGAGAAAATATTGTTGCGGTGCCTGTGCGTCGGCCGCTAACCAACCGCTCCGATGGAGCCGCAAGTCGAGTGGGCCCGACCGATCGCCCGGAATATAGATCGCCACCCGGATAAGTCTGAGTCGACGGGTCCTTGTACAAGAACTGAAATATGCCAATGGGCAGACAACGTGGGGTAGGGTCGATTGCCAATCTTAAATTGACCTAAATACCCACGTGATCCAACTACCGGGGTATTCCACCCTCCATGGAACTCATAGAGTTCATCATGGGCAAGGTCATCATGGACCTTCAAGATTCTGAGCTTCAAGAGTCTTGAAACAATCGTAAATCCAAGAGTCCGTTAATCCCCATCCTTTGTGTCAAGCCGGTTGATTAAACTTTATATTTATAATATAAAGTTATTTTCATGTCTTTTGATAACCATTTTACCAAAGGAAAACAATTGTGCACCGAAAAACTTGAACAATTCCCCTATAGTGACAAACTATAGCAATGAAGGCTTCATTGTTACAAGTGGCAATTTGTCAGCTGCCAAAGGGTTAATATTTTTTATGACAAACCTTCACATTTTTCGGCGAACAATAACTGACGATTGTTTTTCTTTTGCCTTTGATTAGGCCTTACTCCTTAAAAGAGGACATAAAAAATAATATATTATAAAAAAAAAAAATTAATTGAAGCTTTTTTAAGGGAAGTGGAACTTTAAATTTGTTACATTGTGGTACAATGCGGTAATTCGTCGGACCCGAACGGCCGAAACATTATCCACACCAGAAAAATATTTTAAAAGGTTCTGAACCAAACTTGTCCAAACTTGAACCAAACCAGGCCCGTGGAAAAATGAATTGATTATAATTATATATATAAATAATTATTTACTGTCGATTTCTCCACACGATCAGGGCCATATCAGCGACAGCTAGACGTCATAAACGAATGATGAAATCGGGTGTTGGTGGATTCGATCATCAGATACACGTTCCCGAATCCAACGCTCGAACCACGATTGAGTGCCCTGCAGGGCCCGGGATAGTTTCCATTGAATGTAACGATATCGATTCCAGCACACCAATAACAGGAACACATCATGGATTCTGTGATCTTAAAAACGTCCAAAAACAAAAGCCAAGACACATAAAATCGATTTATAAAATTATACTTACCAAAAATGATCATGGCAGAAGATAATTTTAACTAAAAAAGCTAAAGTGTTCTGCAGATTAAAACGGGGAGACGAGTTCGGAGACCGTCACACCCCCCCTACCCCCCCACTGCTGTTTAGGGTAACGTCAAGATGCCCCTCTCGATGATGCCCCTCTCTCGATGATGCCCTCTCTCAATGATGCCCCTCTCTCGACAATGCCCCTCTCTCGATGATGCCCTCTCTCGATGATGCTCCTCTCTCGATGATGCCCCTCTTTCAATCTCTCGAGGATGCTCCTCTCAATCTCTCGATGATGCCCCTCTAAAAACTCCTCCCTCTCTCTCCCTCGGCCTCATCATGTATCCCGGATGTCCGTGTGGTCAGGGCTTTTCGGTTATCCGACCATTTTTCAGTTTTGTCGACGGAACTATTTGCAATCATCCAAGCTATGGAATGGATAATCGAGTTGAATCCTCTTAGTGCAGTTATCCTCTCGGACTCATTTTCGGCAGTAAAGGCGCTGGAATCCTTACAGGGTGGCTGGTGGGCTATGGCTGTAGGCGAGTTTGATCAGATTCTGGTGCGTGGCGTGGATAGAGCCTCCTTGGCTCTAACAGTGCCATTAAACCCTCAACAACAACAAAAAAGATTAAAGCGGATTGTGTGCCACACCCAGAAACAGCTGAAACTTCACAAGTTTAACCAAACTTTGCAAATGGTGGCTCGTGATGGGGAAATAGCAATTAGCCAATCAGATCTCTCCTCCAGTGAAAGGCAGACACAATCACATGGCACGAGGTGGAAAATCGCTCACCCTGTAAACACATGAGGCAGAAAAAGCAGTTTTAGATAATCGTGCTGCGCGCTGCGTCTGTACCACGTCGTGATATGGTTGTACAACCAAGCGGCCGATTCCCGACGTCGTAAATCTTTCATACTGACGTTGTGTGTCTGCTGAGTATACTTCAAGCAGGAGCTTCAATCCCTCATTGGGTTGAAGCTCCCGCTCATACCGGGAGCTTCAATCCAATAAGAGTGCAGAGAATGCACATCTGGAAATAGTACAGCTGTGGTCATCATTTTTGGAGAATAGTTTGCTTTCTTTTGACGATTCCTCATCAATTTCGACTTTTCCTGGGCTCTGTGCAACACTCCCGGCTCTTGAGCAACTCGTGGGACAAAACCTTCGGGTTTTGTGAAGTTGGGTGGAATTCGGGCAGTTCCCAGCCCAATACAACCCATGTGCTCCACATCAACTTGGCCTGCAGGCATCAACAATGAACCTGAATAGCAGTGGAATCCTCACAGTAAGGATCTACCCATGCTGGCCTAAGGCAGCAAGGATGAAGTCTTATGCAGCGATGGAGTGATTCTCGCTCCATGCAGCGAGTCTAGCAAAAACAGCAAGTCACTCTTCTCGGTCATGCTCCTCCTGTCATCTACCAGTTTGCCTCTGTGGCCAATGGCCATCAGGTTATTCCGTTTCTTCCAATGGTATGATGAGGGTCAGGTCAGTTTGTGAAGGAGTGGGTTTGGAGAGAGAGCTTAGTGAGTTTGAGACAAGAATCTGGAGAGAGTCAGCACTGAATAGCTCAGGGTAGAGGACGAAGCTGTGTCTAAGAAGTTGTATGAGATCATCAGTGAATTTGACAATGGAGAGAGCAGTGTACACTGGTACTGTAGAACATGCAATAAGAGTGCAGATAATGTATTACACTTCAGTAACACTCTTCAAACTCAGCAGACCAAGCTTGAAGGAGAAGTTAAGAGTTTGAGATCTGAAATGAAGGAGAGCGGTGACAAGTGTGGTAAGAGATATAGTAAGATAAAGAAGGGACTTCAGAAGATTTGAAGTGAAGGTGTCTGTTCAGCAATAGAACAAACAGTCAGTAGAACTCCCAACAGTATGTCCATTCACTCTGCAACTGAGAGGATGGAGAGGTTGTTTACTACCAATATGGATGAGGTCAATGAGATCAATCATAGAAAGAGTAACCTCATCTTCTTCGAGCTTACGTAGTTTGAGGGTGATAGTTCAGAGATCAGAAAATACAACAAATACAATGTGGGAACTATCATTTGTAAGGATCTGAGGATCCCATCGTATGAGATTAACGTAGCAGCATATCATCTTGGGAAGAAAGTGCAGTGTTCGTCTCGGCCCTTGAAAGTCATCTTGGGCAGCTCCAAAACGAGAAATGAGGTCTTGAGTAGAGTATGTGATGTAACAGTAAAGCAAGGTGGATGCTCCATATAGATTGCCAGGCAGGACCATTATAGAAGGAAATGAGCAGAAGAAGCTCAGGGAAGAGCTGAAGTCAAGACTCAAAGGTGGAGAGAGTAACTTGACCATATGGAACAGGAAGATAGTGAAGAAGAGATTTCATCAAGGCCCAGCATCAGCTGGGGAATAACTCACATGGTCAATGTGATGATTATAAAGAAACATTTAGTTCAAGTTTACCTTCTACAGCTTCTTAGAGTTCAGGTTCGACGCGTTCACATTCTTCTTCAAATTCAAGGACAGATAAATGTACAGTAACAAGTTTTAAATCTCTCGAATGTATTTACATCAATTGTGATTCCATGCTCAACAAAAGCGTTGAGATTAAAGCTGAAGTGTCAATTCATCATCCATATGTTAATGCATTAACTGAGATTCTGTGTAAAAATGAACGTGATGAGATTCAACTTTGTGAACTGCATTCACAAGGATATAAACTTTTTGTTGAGAGGAATTGCATTTTATGATAAGGACACTATGACAGCATTTATTGTCGACATGAATGAATGCTCTTTCTGGGAGACAATTTGGGTAAATATCATGCCAATTTACAGACCCAGTTTGTTGTTTGGGTGTATTTATCGAAGTCCTGCAAGCTCTACCAAAAACAATGTTGACTTGTGCTTATTATTAAGGATAGTAACTGAATTAAACTACCCAAAGCTGGTAGTTGTTGGTGATTTTAATTACACGGACATAATTTGGCAGGTTTACCGTACTGTTGAATCAGACTCGAGTTTTTTTGGATTGCGTTAAATTTGATTTTTTAATCAACACGTATAATTATGAACCCACGTGGATTAGGGAGGTGGAGGGTCAAGAGCCAAGCTTGCTAGACTTGGTTTTATCAAACGAGGAAGACTTGGTAATGAATTTGACGAGGTGTCCACAATTAGGAAAGAGTGACCATGTAACAGGGTGTTTTGGAATATGTATTTATTTTCATTTAAAGTGTGATAGGTTGGACAAAAAGTGTTACTGTCATGGATACTACGACAATATGAGGAAAGGTTTAAGCCATATAGACTGAAATGACATTATGTAGAACTTAACAGAAAAAGAAGTATGGAAGCTTTGAGAAAGCAGAATGAAAGCTTGCATTGAGAAATTTGTTCCAGTGCAGAAGAAGAGCAAACCAATAACCCCCAGTGGATGTCTGTGGCTGCTATACAATCAAAACACAATGTTATAATATTAATCAAAATATAATGTTATTTTAGCTAGGCACAGAAAATGGAATATATATCAGAAAAAGAGGACTTTGGCAAATTGGAAGGAGTTTATTATTGCACTTAATGAGGCATCCTTTCTCATCAGGCAGGTAAAAGCAAACCTTGAGGATAAATTAGCATGTGAGGTGAAAGTAAATCTGAAGAGTTTCTGGAGTGGTGTGAGAAACCAGATAAAAACAGAGTGGAATTCCTAATTTACAGCAGCAGAATGGTATCTTCACAGAGAATGATTTCCAAAAAGCACAGACACTTAATAATTTATTTCCTCGTGTGTTTACAGTTGAGTATTTTTTGTCCACACCAGTGTTGGAAAATAGGGACTATAATGTGTACTGAATGAAATGGAGTTTACGGAGGAGAAAATAGTCAAATACTTTTTGAAAATAAACACCAATAAGTTCCCTGGGCCAAGTGGATTGCATCCATGAATATCGAGAGAGACCTATCAGGAAATATGTAAACATCTTAGCATCGTCTTTGATAAGCTTTTGAAAGAGGGAGACGTACTAGAGTCCTGGAAGCAAGCTAATAGGGTACCCATCTTCAGGAAAGGGAAAAAGTGCAACGTGCAATCCAGAAAACTATCGTCCAGTAAGTTCGACATCTATGGTTGGTAAACAGGTTGGAGAAGACCATCAGAGATGCAATTGTGAGAGGGAGAGGATATTCTAAGTGATTAACATGCTTAGAATATCATTTCCTGCCAACCATCGGAGCAGTGAAGCCAGGCCCTCGCTGCTCCTATGGTTGACAGCGAGTAGCCCAGAAGCAGCAGGGAAAAAGAGAGTAGCATTTCTATAAGTGGAGGAATTATGTCACACAGCTGGTGGGTTGCCCAGATAGCTCAGATGGTGGAGTACTGGTATGCTTTGCCAGTGGACCTGGGTTTGATTCCTGGTCTGTGCTTGTAATTTTTCCACATGTATAATGTTGGTTCTATCCTGTTTATATATATATATATATATATATATATATATATATATATATATATATATATATATATATATATATATATATATATATATATATATATATATATATATATATATATATATATATATATATATATATATATATATATCGTTGCAGTTCAGGCTCCTTAGGGTTAAATAATGCATATTTAGTGTCATTATAGTTATTACTTTGGTGTGTGTTTTGTTTAGCATGTTACATTATTTGTGGATAGATATGAGTTGCATACGTATTAGATATATGATCTTCCCTGCCATCGTGTTTTTTTTCTGAGTCCCTCATGCATCTATTTCTCTCTCTTTGAACTGGTTCAATCATGACCGCAGCAAGACCGCAGTTATCTGACTTGGTATGCTCGGCCAAATATAAGTTGTCACATGACTGCCTCCCAGAATGATACTCACTCATACTGGGAGCTTCAATCTGTACGGTAATATGGCTCTGGGCAGGAAGTACCAGCGATGAGGGGCTATTTGTGGTTGCTTAATGATTCACCAAATTTGGACCGGAGTTATCATAATCTGCGGTGACTGTTACAATACAATTAAATAACTCGAACTTGATTGGGTGACTGAGCTTGGATGTATATATATATATATATATATATATATATATATATATATTTTTTTTTTGGAACAAGGTTTCTTACTCCCCAAAAAACACATATCATTCTATTCTTGGACTGTTGTGAGAATATCAAACTTTAAATTCTTGAACATCTTATGTATTTCAATCATGCAAGTTTTTTAATAGCCTGATTAGTTACAGCATACAGTATTTATCTTATACATTAGATGCAAATATCAAGTGTTTGAAATCAAAGTGCTCCCCATTTTGAAGGTGTACATGAAGTTGAATGCAGATCTGTGTTGCAACACTTGATAGGTCAAAATGGCCTACACAGGAGTTACTTTATTGGCAGTACTTGAGTCGTGATTTATCGTTTTTATCAAAGAAAGTGCTTTTTTGCTTTAATTTTCTTGACAAAATCCCACCTCCTGAGCCTTTTCAACCATTCTTCAAGTAAAAGCAGGACTGAAACGATAAGTGCACACAGTGCATGATTGTGGATATGCACTCTAAAATAATGCTCTCAAATTCCAGGATGTCAGGAAATTTTGGACGATCAAGACAACTTTACAAAAGCAAAGTCTTATCTTGTGTCTGGAAGCTCAACTTTATATCAGTTGAAATGAAAATGAAAGCATGTGGAAGATAAAATCAATCAAGATATTTAGTATAATGTTCTTGTCGCCTACCCAAATGAAAAAAACCATATTTATAGTCATCTGTCATTTGTGTAAAAGAAATAGAAAAAAAAACTCAACTGCTTAAAGTAAAAATGGAAAAGAGCAACTGTAGTTTTACTGGATGATAGTTGTTCTGTGGTCGAGAGTGAAGAGTAAAAATTATATGGGTGACTGCTCAATGAAAAAGTTTATATGGTTGATAAGAGTAGTAAAAAAGTTGGATAAAATTTATACAATTATGAAAAATACGCTTTCTTAAATTGAAATCATTAACTTTTATATCAAGCCACACAATTACCAATGACTACTTATACATCATGCAGTAAAATGCATTTTACATGATTCCCTTTCTTGCCAAACAAAAACATTTCCAAAAACAGTGGATCATTGAATAAAAATTCTGAGGCCATTCTGTGTTGAAAATGAATGTCCAATGCCATTGTCTGTGCTTAAAGAACAATTTCCCCTCACCACTCGACACAGTGCACAGCAATTCTGAAGAAGCAATTTCCCTGCAGAAGGCATTTTCATTCCCCCAAATTTGCTCAATGAATGGAAGCTCCAATGAAAACAAAAACTGAGAGAGAATGTTTTGCAATTATCTATAAACTACAAGTGAATTATACATGAAAGATGGATAGTTCAATTAGGAGTTCTTAATTGGTGTATAGTGGAAGAACGAGAAAGGGCACTATTTTCATAGTCCACCTGCAAAAGAATGCACTGGAAAGACATCAATTGCTAATGCTTTAAGTCATAAAATGGTGCAGTCATGTGGGTTATAAATGCACGCAGTAAACACAATTTTAGTTCGAGCATGTAAATGTCCTAGTTTTTAACACTTTATTTAAGATAATTCGCCTTTGTCTGACTATCGTTTCAATTAAACACAATGTTTCATATTTTACATGACAAACTTTGCCTGAATTCCAAACATCAGTGAAATGAACATAAAAGAGAAATAATTGTTTGAAATACATCGTGGTCACTGGAATATTTAATTGTGTGGATAACTTAATTAAAGCTTTTTAGAAAAGACAACCACATTAAAAATGCAACAATACACATCTTTGAAAGATTGTTTTCACATTTCAGTGCTTTTTCTTTATTGCAAATAGACAAAACTTACAAAACTATTTTGTTTCAAAAGTATGAGAAATGTAAAGAGTAATTGGAACATTGTGGAACGTGATTTTTTATAATGAGGATTAATTTTGTTTCATTTAAATTTTGAATTAAAAAATGGTGGAATTTCTGATCATCTGCTGGTCTTATACACCTTTTCCTCATGATTCCCAAACTCCTACCAACTATTTCCCCACTCTTCTCTATCCTGCTCTTCTCAGTCTTCCATATATATTTTTTTCAATTTAGTTTTCCAGCTTTATTATAATTTTGTATGCAGTCTGTGGCTACTGGAGCAGACAGAGGCCCCTGGAGTACTGGTGGAAAGTGGACGCAGCGATGCGCTGCTGTGGCACATGCTCCCATACCAGACCTGACCTGTGGCTGCTGGTTGCAAATTTATATGAGCACGACTGTGCCGCTGATGCAGTGCCATTTACATAAATTGGTACACATTTTGCCAACCTCAGAAGGATGACAGGCTGAGTCAACCCACTTGGTGTTATTTCAATGGCTTGACATGAGCTCAAACTCAAGACTCTAAGATCTCAAGTCAGCCACTTTAGCCATTCAGCCAACGACAGGCTTCCAGATTTATGTAGTTATTATATACGTGGCTACATCTACCCATAATATGTACAGCCCTGCACTACAGCTACACCATAAAATATAAGAAAATAGAAGGAAACTTAGACAAAGCACATGACCATTTGACTGACAATGCCTGTGCCATATTCAAATCACAAATATAATCAAACCTGTAAGTAATGCTAAATATACAGTCAATTTCATGTAGGGAATCAAACGGAAGACAAAGAAGGAACCCGAAGAAGTAAAAATCAAAGATCGAGTCATCAGGAGGAACCTGGATAGAATTTGGGTTTCAACTGCTACTCCACTACCCTCAAACCCATCCAGGCACAGTCAAGTGAGCCTTACAGAAAAAAATCTGCAATAATTCACTTCTCCTTATAGAGAGGTAGACAACAAAAGAGAGAAAGAGAGTAAGAGAAGAAAGAGAAGAAAAAGAAAAAATTCGAATGAAAAGAGAATTCTGAAAAAAAAAATTTTTGAAAGAAATGTGAAAGGTACAAAAAACAAATATGTCAGGATGAATCCAGACAAATAGATTTGGCAGTTATTCCCAGGCTCAACGCAGCATCATGTACAAGCCACCAAAGGTCTGTCAGTGGGAAGTCACAGTTCACACACTATCAGGATGTGGTACAAACATAACGGAAGACCAAGAAGGAACCCGAAGAAGTAAAAAGAAAAGATGGAGTCATCAGGAGGAGCCTGGATAGGATTTTGGCCTGCTCATGGCTGACTGTTCTTGTAAAATACAGTGAAAACTTTTATATAGATAACTGAAATCAGAGACAACTGGTGGAACAAAGTGCTTTGGAAACATTAACATAAATACCACGTTGAATCAAGGTAACAAAGCGAACTCTGTTGGAATTAAACAAACTCATTTTTTTACTGCAGGAACAACAAAAACCTTCGATTCAGGCCCTGCACTATTAAAAAAAAAATTTGGTATACCTTGTTGAGGCTTGTGTGAGAACTAACACACAACGTACAGCAAGGGGGGCATGAGACAAGAGGGGTGGGCATGGAAAAGACAAAACAGTGGGGAACAGAGACATTAGGAAATCTGTGGAAGGGAGAGGGATGGGACGGGGAACATGGGGAATACAAGATGGACATTACAGGAACTTTTAGAAAGGAAAGCAGGGAAATTGAAGGAGGTGAGTTTGGAGTGGATTGACGGGGGTAGAAAAGATCGAGGATTTGGATGGGGGACGATAAGAGGTGGTGGTGAACAGCTGTTTTAAAGGCCTGGAGGGAAGAATGGGATTGAAGAGAGTGAGAGAGTATATTCCAAAGGCGGAAAAAAGAGGAATAAAGGAGTGAAAGTGCAGTGATTCATGATTTTGATCGTTTTACCAGAGGCGGTTGTTGGCGGACCTTGAGCACCCTGCAGGAAAATGGTGGGGACAAACCGCAAACAGAGCAGGGGGGGGACCAGAGAGTAGATGGTAGAAGACAGAAATGCCACCAACCTGCCTGTGGTGAGAAGCCCAAAGACTCAGCCTCATCACAGAAGATACCAATGATCTGAAATGCCTTGGTTTCCACAGCGTGAAGCCGAGAAAGGTGAAAGGCTGGAGCACCAGCACAGAGGGGAGAGTAGTACTCCACCAGGCTGCGAATGAAAGCTTTGCATGTGGTCAGGAGCTCAAATGGGTGGAGGAAGGACTTTGCACGATGGAGGATTCGCAGTCGGCAACTGGCTTTGGAGGCCAGGTTTGAAATGTGGCTTTCCCAGGAAAGATCATGGCAGATCGTGAGACCCAGAAGCTTGAACAAAAGGACTTCTTCCAGAGGATTGTTGAGAACGTAAATGGGGGGGGGGGGGGTTCCAAATGGTCCTTTTGGAAAGACATAATGAGAGTGTGAGATTTGTCAGGATTGAAAGACATGTTCCACATGCTGGAGCAGTTTGTGATTTTACCCAGATCTGCAGAGAGCAAAGAAGATGGTATGACAGATGGTACAACAAAGGGTGGAGTCATCAACAAAGAAATAGAGAGGATTTTCCAGAGAGTTGGAGAGATCATTGATGAAAATCAGAAAAAGAACAGGGCCCAGAAAGCCGCTTTGAGGAACTCCAGCCTGGACAGGAAGAGGGGATGAAAGAAACTCCATTTAGGGCCACACGTTCACTGCGACAGGAGAGGAAGTCTGCAGCCATGAATGGAGATGGCCTTGGATACCATAGGAAGAGAGTTTGGTGAGCAGGGCAGGGTGCCAGACTGTGTCAAAAGCATGCAATATGTCTCTGATTTCTTGTCCGGCATTGAGTGCCGCCATCCATTGTTGTGAGAGCAGAAGCACCATATCCATGGTAGAGTGACCTGGTTTGAAACCAAATTGATGATCGGAAATCAAGCCATTGGAGAAGTGGAAAGATTTAATGTCAGAAGCGATGATCGATTCCATAACCTTGCTGATGATTGGGAGAAGGCTGATTGATCTGCAGTTGTGGGGATCTGTTTTGACTCCTTTCTATGCAGAGCAGTAATGTTTGCTGATTTACAAGCAGATGGCAGATGACCTTGAACAAATGAGGTCCACACTGTTCATGAAGAGGGAGGGGAGGAGGCTTTGGGGGCAGGGTATGGGAGGGGAGGCGGAGCGTAGGACAAGGGAGGAGAGGGGGAGGTAAGGATAGTTCTTGAAAGAGTGTGGTGGATTCCAGAATAGCTATGGGATGGGGCTGGTTGAGGAGGAGAAAAGGGTCTCTCGTGCTGGGGGAGAGGGGGGAAAGAGAGGGGGCAGAAGGCAGTTGAGGATTTGAGGAGGTGGAGTGATGAGATGGAGGTGAGAAGGCAGGGGAAGGAGGCAGCTTTGTGGATGTGAGGGGGGGAACTTTGAGAATGGTGAGTGAGGGAGGTGAATGGTGGGAGAAGGGTGAGTGGGGAGAGTTGAGGGGGGAGTTTTTGAGAAAGGTGAGAGGGAAGCTTGGAGGGATAAGTGTGTGATGGTTGCTTTGAGAGGGAGGGGTGAGAGGGGTGAGTTGGCACTGAAGTTGGAAAAAAATAATGGTTGATGGAAAGCGAGAATTCATAGCAAACTGTTTTTTTTAAAATTTTTAGGTCAAAAATGTGATTAAAGACATTTCTTGATGGATGCAATAAAGGCGAATTAAGAGAACTAGTGCGGGCCCATAGGTGCGTGCCAGTATGTGCAGCTTCGTTTCTTTGCTCTCGTAAACGACGACTGGATTGAGGCATTGTTTCAATTAGATTGGACCAACCGTATCATAAATGGCCATAACTTGGGAAATATACTCAGGTCCCCAGCGTCAATTGTGACGTCAAACACACGAAGAAGAAGAATTGTGACGTCATTCGTGCAAAAAAAAACAATAAATAAATCAACATTAATTGTGATATCATTCGTGACATCATAGCACCATGTCTTGTCATTGGTTGACAGATAAATGGCCGTAACTTGGGAACCGCTTGTCAGATTAATATCAAACCTTGAAAAGGCACATACTCAGGTCCCCAGCGTCGATTGTGATTTCACACCAAACGAAGAAGAAGAAGAATTGTGACGTCAATCGTGCAAAATAAATAAATAAATAAATAAACACTAATTGTGACATCACTCGTGACGTCATATCACCGTGTCTTGTCATTGGTTGACAGATAAATGGCCATAACTTGGGAACCGCTTGTCCGATTAATATCAAACCTTGAAAAGGCACATCCGCGGGTCCCCAGCAATATTCCTGGCAAGTTTCAATGAGATCGGACCAGTGGTCGTCGAGAAACGGCGGTCGCAGACAGACAGACACACACACACAGAGATTGCTGGAAGTATTAAGAGAATGGAGAGAAGAAATGCTGTAACAGTTGGACTTTTTAGACAAAGTATGAATGAAAGGTCCAATTGAGAGCAGTCTGTTGAAATAGAAGAAGAGTAGTGAATTGTGATACAGTAATGAGTACCACACTCGTGAAATAGGAAGATCAAGCATGATAAGAGATAGTTTTTGTTATTATTATTATTATTATTATTATTATTATTATTATTATATGAGATAGTTTTCATCACAGTAGGTAATGGAACGTTTGGAGAAAAAATCGTGAGGTGAATGGTGAATTTGGATCGGTAAATGCACAGGGTGGAAACGGATTGCGTGGTTATAGAAGAAGCACGTGGCTATGGGACGTGTATAGTCAAAAGTGAATTTATTTATTTATATAAGGATTGTGTAAAGTTCGGAAAGGGAAGGTTGAAGTAAAATCGTGGAGGTGTATGGTGAATTTGGAACTGTAAACTCAGAGTGAAGCTGTTGGATCGATGAAAAGTATCAGGAAGAGGCAGAGAGACACATTGTTACAGAAGGTGTATATATATATATATATATATATATATATATATATATATATATATATATATATATATATATATATATATATCTCTCTTTCTCTCTCTTTCTCTCTCTCTCTCTCTCTCTCTCTCTCTCTCTCTCTCTCTCTTTCTCTTTCTCTTTCTCTTTCTCTTTCTCTTTCTCTTTCTCTTTCTCTTTCTCTTTCTCTTTCTCTTTCTCTTTCTCTCTCTCTCGCCCGTTGGTGAGTCGTGCATGGGTGTGGTGTCATGGCGGCTCTGTGTGTGCAGCTGTAAGTACTGTGCTGTGTTGGTGTTGTTCCTGTGCCTATTTCGCTTCCCTCTGTGTCCCCGTACGTGTTTGTGGAGTTCTTTCCCTGTTTCCCTTCCTGCTGAGACGAGAGAGAGGGAGAGCGCGCACGGTCGGTGCTTTGTGGGTTTTCCTTGAAACCTTCAGGTTTCTGGGCCTACTTTTTCATCTGCCTTGTTTTCATAGGCCTGCCGTTTATCGGTGGTTTAGCTTCTTCCTTATACTCTTCTTTTCCCTTATACTTCATTTGACCCACTTGCTGGTTGCTTGTGACGGTTTTCCTTTGTTAAACTTAAACTTCGCTTATTTTGCTTTAAGCTATGGCAAACGGACGTTTGCACAATAGTGTGTACGAGTCACTCACTCGGAAAAATGGAGTGACAATTACTCCACCTGATGGAGTTAGTGTTGAGAACGTGGTGATGGCTCTGGGAGAGCTCGTAGGAATCGAGAATGTTCTCGCTGCTTCGAAAATGAGCCAACGTGTCGTGGTTTTCTTGTCGGAGGAGCGACACGTGGCTCAGGCGGTCGAAACCGGTCTATCCGTACCGCCAGACGTCTTCGTTAACGTTAGTTATCTCGATACGATGGCGGTAAAATTAACACTGTCCAACATCCCGCCCTTCTTCTCGAGTGAGGAGATTGTTGCTGCATTAAGCGTTTTTGGCACAGTTGTATCACGAATCTCCATGATTCCACTTCGTCTGCGCTCTGACGCTTCGGTTCGCCACATCATGTCGTTCCGACGTCATTGCTATATCATTCTAAAAAACAACGCTCAATCGCTCAATGCAGTTATGACTTTAAAAAATAAAAACCGCAATTACCAGATTTATATCGCAACGGAGACCACAACTTGTTTTATCTGTGGTGAATCGGGACATTTAAAAAGTGATTGCCCCAAGAATATATTAAGTGGCATATCTAGTGTGGTCGAACCCATTGAGACGAATAGTGGTATATCTAGAGTTGGGAACGTTGGTGACGCTTCAAACTCGAACAATCTGCCTGGGCCGTCGAGAGTGGAGGTAAATCCCCCCCTGGCAGATGACGAAAGCTTCACCGTTGTTCCTTCAAAAAGGAAACATAAATTAAAGCATCTAAATGATAACAATAGTCAAGATGTGACGGCGAGCTGTGCAAAAAAGATGGCGCCGGCTGCCGAGAATAATGACTCGTGTTTGGAAGCAACAATAGATGCTCTTTTTAAAACGAAAAATCGATTTGATGTAATTGCTCCAGAGGATGATGACTTTTATGTCGGTGGGGTTGGTGAACATGAGCAGGAGATTGGTTTTGTGCAGCAGGGAGCACACGTGACCACTCCCATAGTCACAGGCACCTTGGATATTAACACCGAACCCACTGTAACCCCCTTCCCTGTAAAGACCAACAGTGAAATGTGTACCGTTTCTAAGTCACCAATAACTCCAAACCTGGTTGAATCAGGGTGTAAAGCTTCAACTAGTGAAACACCAGGTTCATCTCAAGCGGAATATAACGTTCCTTCCATTAGTATTCTTCCTCCTCCCTGTCCTCTTCACCCTCCCACTCCTCCTCCTCCTCCCCCTCCCACTTCTAATCTTCTTCCTCCTCCCACTCCACCTCCCCCTACTCCACCTCCCCCTACTCCACCTCCCCCCACTCCTCCTCCCTCCACTCTTCCTTCCCCGACTCCTCCGACTCCTTCTCCCCCTTTGGAAGCGGAATGTGAGGCTTCCCTTATTAAACCATCAGCTCCATCTTTGGAGCATAACGATAATGTAATGGACACCGGTCGGTACTCGGATTATGATTCCGATGGGGCCTCATCACTTGCTTCTTGTGGCAGTGCTGAAGCATGGAATGATCCAGTTTCCCAAGATTCGGAGAGTGTTACCAGTATTCCACCTGCTGATATCATAAAGTTTCTTCATGACACATTTCGCAAGAAACATGTTAAAATGAAAAACTTTTTTCCCTGACTTGTCCGGCTTTATAATCTCTGCGAAGCTTTTGCTCCTCAAAGCCGGACAGCTTGGTGTGACGGAATCACAAGTGTATCGACTCCGGAAATGCATCCTCAAAGCAAAGAATGAGCTGCAGACACTGAGAGACTAAGTTTTTGACACACCCAAACTCAATGTTAGCCTATGGCCTTCTCTATAGCGAGTTTAAATATTAATGGGGGACGCTCCTCCATCCGTAAAGCAGAAGTTAAACAGTTTGTTGAGACCAATCACATTGATGTTTTGCTTTTGCAAGAAATTAGATGTAGCTCCTCTTGTGCAAGTGAATGGCAAAGGATAATGAGGGGAAAATGGTTTTTTAGTAGTCTGGAACACCCAAGGGCTGGGGTGGCTGTTTGTATACAACCTTCCTTTTGCAATCCCAGTGTTGTTTTTAATGAGATTATCAAAGGGTATTTGATTTCACTCACCTTCACGCATAATGGCTTTAAACACACCGTACTGAATGTCTACGCACCTAGCGATAGCACGGAAAGACTCGCCTTTTACACACACTTAAAACTTCTCTTGTACACATTGATTTTGATGGACTTGTCTGCTTGGGTGGAGATTTCAACTGCACGATGGACCCCACCATTGATCGTAATGGAGAGGAGCTGCACCCAGCAAGCGCAGCGCCTTTGTTGAGAGCCTTGTCCAAGTTTTCTCTGGTTGATGTGTGGAGAATCCGCAATCTTTCTCTCCGCCAATACACGTGGAGTCGGTGTTCAAAAGGCCACCTATCACTTGCAAGATTGGACCGTTTCTATATCAACAGTACCTTTTTAAATGTTGTGAGCAATATGGACATTATTCCGAGCGGCTTCTCAGACCATCACATGGTCACACTTCGTATTCACCAACCAGTTCGGAATCGTGGTGCTGCCTACTGGACCTTCAACGCAAGCCTTTTGGATGACCAACTGTTTGTCGATGCCTTTGGTGTGTTCTGGAGAGCCTTGCTCCAACGTAAAACTTCCTTCCCCTGCCTTGGAAAATGGTGGGACAACGTCAAAGTGCAAATAAGATCCTTTTGCCAACAATATGGAGCCTACCACACCAAATATGACTCTGCCCTTCAATCCTTGCTTGCCAAAGAAATATTATATTTGCAGACCAACCTCTTGGCTTCAAATCATGAAAGAACCAACCTCTTGCTGGTGAAGAAAAAAGCTCTTCTTGCTGGACTTTGTGCAAAGCAAGCCAGAGGAGCGCTGATTCGTCTCCGACTGGAGAATTTGTGTTACCTGGACACCTCCTCGAAGTTCTTTTTTGGACTGGAAGCTCAAACAAAGAGAAGTCAGCAGATAACTTCAGTAAGGACAAAGGAAGGAAGAATAACACACAATCAAAAAGATGTCAGAGCCTCACTCAGACACTACTTTACTGAACTTTATCATGCTCCGAAAATCGACAACAAAATGGTAACAGTGCTGACTTCTTCCTTACCTACCTTGTCAAAATCTGCAGTTCTACAAATGGACAAGGAAGTAACTTTGGAGGAACTCCAAGCTGCTCTTCAAACTCTACCCTCGGGTAAGGCCTCCGGCCTGGATGGAATTCCTGCGGAATTTTATAAAACCTTTTGGGACCTTCTAGGACCAGAACTACTTGAGGTTATAATCGATGGTCGACGATCACGCTCACTGCCATTAAGTTGCCGGAGGGCTATCCTCGCCCTTATCCCCAAAAAAGGAGACCTTCAGCAACCACACAACTGGCGTCCCATCTCATTACTCTGTGCAGACTACAAAATATTTTCCAAGGCCCTTGCCAACCGCCTTAAAGCCATAATCGAGGAGATCGTACACCCAGATCAGTCTTACTGTGTCCCGAAGAGGACAATTCATGACAGTATCTTCATTGTGCGTGATATAATTGACATCTGTTCTCTTGAGCAAAGGAATGTCGGGTTCGTGTTCTTAGATCAAGAAAAGGCCTTTGATACCATTGATCATTTTTATCTTTTCTCTGTTTTACGGGGGTTTGGTTTTGGGGAAAATTTTATCTCTCATGTGCAGTTACTGTATAACAACACTTTTAGTCTCTTAAAGGTTAACAACATTTTATGTCCCCCTTTCCCGGTTAATAGAGGCATTCGTCAAGGGTGCCCTCTTTCTGGCCTCCTGTACTCTCTTGCGATTGAGCCTTTGCTCGTTCGGTTGCGTGCACGTCTTCTTGGTTTCCTTCCTCATCCAATGGCGAACCCGTTTAAAGTGATTGCTTATGCAGATGATCTTTGTGCAATCGTTCGCTCGAATGAGGACGTCTCAGCCTTGGTCCGTTGCATTCATGAATTTGGTTTGGCAAGTTCCACAAAAGTGAACTGGGGAAAAAGCAGAGCTCTCCATCTTGGTCCACAAAATGGCGCCATTCCTCCGACTCTTCCCGAGAAACTTAAATGGGAAAGGGATGGAATTCTTTACCTAGGCGTCTTTCTTGTAACTGAGAACTTCATTTTAAAAAACTGGGAATCTCTAATAATTAAAACTGAGCGACGTTTACGAAAGTGGAAGGGCTTACTTTGTCAACTCTCCTATCGGGGCCGAACCCTTGTTATCAACAACCTTGCAGCATCAATGCTTTGGCACGTTTTTATAGCACTGCAGCCCCCAGATTTGTTTCTTAAAAAATTACAATCAATTCTTATTGACTTATTTTGGGGAGGAAAGCATTGGCTCCAACCTGGTGTGTTAAACCTGCCTGTTTCTGAAGGACGACAGGGGCTGATTGCTATTACCAGCAAGGTGATGGCTTTCCGCCTCCTTTCGCTTCGCAGACTGCTGTACACGGACGTTTCGTGGAAGGCCTTGGCTCACTGCCTGCTTCGGCAGGCAGGGAAACTCGGCTACGATCAGCAACTGTTCCTTATTGACACCAAGAAAGTTGATATAGCATCAGTCCCCCTGTTTTATAGAAGCATGCTGAAGGCATGGCAGGCAGTCACTGTTCGCCGAAATAACAATGACTACTCCCTGGAAATGTTTTTAAATGAGCCTATCTTTTTAAACCCTATTTTTGAAGGGGTCTGCAGCATTGTATTCTTGTGCAGAAGTTTATTGATGCTGGATGTACGAAGGTAAAAGATCTCGAACTTTCTCCTTACAAGTGGAAGCCAGCTGCTGACGTCGCTGTGGCCACTGGAGTGAGGTCCATTCGAATTATTGGGAGAATCTTTTCTGTGATTTTTCAAGCAAACCAATCTGAAATGGATTCCACAGGTGGAAGCTAACCTTTCTTTATCCCAACATCCCTTTCCAGAGCTTTTGCTTCATTTTCAAGGTTTCACCTCCTTTAAATTGATGGAAAAATCTTCTGTTTACACTTTGTGTGTTAAAACCCTTGTTCCCGATAGACCTGCGGAACCACAAGCACATTGGGGGAGAATGCTTCAGACCACTCATTCTACTTCGATCAACTGGCATGTTATGTACAAGGCACCCACTGCCAAGCGCTCCGGAGATTTGCAGTGGCGACTGGCACATTACATTTTACCATCCAATGTTTTATCTCATCGTATATGTCCCGATAACACAGAATTGTGTCCCTTCTGCGGTGCCACAGAAACTATTTTTCATATTTTTATTGATTGCTCAAGGTTGGCACCCCTTTTTACAGTCTTATCACGTGCTATCCGGGGACTCGGCCTAACTTTTACTTGTTGTGGTTTTGTTTACGGTTTTAGCATCTTTCACCAGCGTAAATATGAGTGCCTGTTTGCAAATTATTTGTCCTCTGAAGCGAAGCTTGCTATATACATGTCAAGGAAACGCAAAATTCAAGATGTTTGTGATTCTGTTTCCGATGTTGTTTACCTCTTTAAAACCTTGGTCACAGCACACGTGCACCTTGAAATTCATTCCAGTGATTGTACACTGTTCTCACAACAGTGGTGTGTGAACACATCCTTATGTGAACTTGTTGATGGTGTACTTACATTGAAGTTTTAATTTACCTTGTTTCTTTGTTGGGCAATGCTCAGGCATTTGCTTGTACTGGTATAACTTCTCTTGTCACATCATGATCCCAAACAATCAAGAGGCCAAAAGTGTCTGTCTGTCTCTGTCTCTGTCTCTGTCTCTGTCTCTGTCTCTGTCTCTGTCTCTGTCTCTGTCTCTGTCTCTGTCTCTGTCTCTGTCTCTCTCTCTCTCTCTCTCTCTCTCTCTCTCTCTCTCTCTCTCTCTCTCTCTCTCTCTCTCTCTCTCTCTCTCTCTCTCTCTCTCTCTCTCTCTCTCTCTCTCTCTCTCTCTCTCTCTCTCTCTCTCTCTCTCTCTCTCTCTCTCTCTCTCTCTCTCTCTCTCTCTCTCTCTCTCTCTCTCTCTCTCTCTCTCTCTCTCTCTCTCTCTCTCTCTCTCTCTCTCTCTCTCTCTCTCTCTCCTTCTCTCTCTCTCCCTCTCTCTCTCTCTCTCTCTCTCTGTCTCTCTGTCTCTCTGTCTCTCTGTCTCTCTGTCTCTCTGTCTCTGTCTCTGTCTCTGTCTCTGTCTCTGTCTCTGTCTCTGTCTCTGTCTCTGTCTCTGTCTCTGTCTCTGTCTCTGTCTCTGTCTCTGTCTCTGTCTCTGTCTCTGTCTCTGTCTCTGTCTCTGTCTCTGTCTCTGTGTCTCTGTCTCTGTCTCTGTCTCTCTCTCTGTCTCTCTCTCTGTCTCTGTCTCTGTCTCTCTGTCTCTGTCTCTGTCTCTCTGTCTCTGTCTCTGTCTCTCTGTCTCTCTGTCTCTGTCTCTCTGTCTCTCTCTCTGTCTCTCTGTCTCTCTCTGTCTCTGTCTCTCTGTCTCTCTCTCTGTCTCTCTGTCTCTCTCTCTGTCTCTCTCTCTCTGTCTCTCTCTCTGTCTCTCTCTCTGTCTCTCTCTCTGTCTCTCTCTCTGTCTCTCTCTCTCTCTCTCTCTCTCTCTCTCTCTCTGTCTCTCTCTCTCTCTCTGTCTCTCTCTCTCTCTCTCTCTCTCTCTCTCTCTCTTGGCACGCACGTGCAAATGCAAGGGGCTGTTGCTCAGTCTCTGGCGGTACGTGTGGAGCCTGTGTTGCTTCTCTCTTCTTATCATCTTCTCCTCTCTCTAATGTATTTTTTGGGGGTGTTCCTTGTGTATAAACTGTTATCAATGCTTTATCGATTACTTGAAAATTGAATTGGTTTCTTCTCTTCTTTTTTCCACTCTTGTAAAAATCCTTTGCTTTGTTGTATTGAATTTTTACCCTTTATACTTTTTTTGTAATAAAAGAATATAAAAGTCAAAAAGTCTCGCTCTCTCGCTCTCTCGCGCTCTCTTTCTCCTTACCAATACAGAATGACAGGCTGACTCAACCTCCTGGTGTATTTTAATTCAGTGGCCAACAGGGCTTGAACTCAGGACCCTAGGATCCCAAGCCACCACCCTAACCACTAAGCCAACACCAGGCTGCTGTATGGATAGAAAGGACACAAGGAAAATTATTATTTTTTGATGTATTTTTGAAAATTAGGTAAGATTCGGGAATGGAAGGTTGTGGGAAGAAATTGTGAAGGTAATGGTGAGAGTGGGTCAGCTCAAGTAGAAGAAAGATGGTGTACCGGTAGGAGGAGGAAGAAGAAGAAGAAGAAGAATAAGAGGAGGGAGATGAAGAAGGAGATGGATCGGGACTCGTGGTTATGCAGGGAGAAAGGTAGTTTTTTTTTCTTCTGTTTTTAAAAAAATTAAGACAAGAAACAAAGTGTTTGGTTGGGAGGGATGGGTGGCATTGGGAAAGTGGGGAAAATAGGAATTGAATGTAATAGGGAGAGAATACAAATAAAAACGATCGTACGCCTCAAGGAACCCGGTAAGACAAGGTCAACTAAAACTCACAAAATAGCACGATTTTTGAAACAAAACCGAACTAGGAACACACAGTAACATGAAGGTGAGAAAATAAACAGTTAAAACGGGGCAAATAACGACTGGAAACTTAACTTTGAGAAAGTCAACAGAGACCCCTGAGAGAACCTGCCGTTGCTGCAAACCTAGAACCGGCAGGATATCCATTTGGTGATGGTGAAATATATCCATTTTGATGCCGATGTGCCTGTACAATAGCAAAGTTATCATAATAATCACTTGCTGTTTTTATGCTGTGATTAGTCGCCACAATGTCCTGCTACTGAACAGTATTCTGACTCACTGTTAACTACAATGCTTTTGGCCAAAATTACTGCATCCATATTCACAACAATAACCTAAGGCTTCTGTTACAGCACACACCGTAAAAGTGCACCCATCTCACAAAAAAGGCAGTCGTGTTAAAAACTTCTGAGGCAGACTGCAATACCAGGTAGAGAGAACAGTTTAAAAACTTGATAGGTTTCAACCTTGGATTATGACTGCGTTAAGAGGGTAACATCAGGATCAAGGACTTAATGGAACCAGATTTTTAAAAGGACATTTGAAATTTGATTGTAGGCCTATTGAAGAAAGGGGGTATATTGGAAAACAAAACTCAACTATCAGGAGTATCAAAAGGAGAGAAATCATAATGTTAAAAGCATATCAAAATAAAAATTATGACCCTGCAAAACCATCAGCACTTTGAAAACCAAAAAGCAAATCAGCTTAATCAGACGATAAGTTGCTTTGACATTTTTGAGGCCTATGGTCTCATCGACAGCGAGATTGTATTTTTCAATGTCGACCCTGTTATCAAAGAAGGAGAACACACCAAAAGTGGTTCCACGTAACCCCAAAAAAGCAAAAAGAACAGCTAACACAATTGACTCTTTGAAGGGAAGAGATACCATATTTTTGGCGTCCAAGTCAATACTGTTTTTTTTAGTCTGTGCCTCGACTTACATTCAGAATGGACTTGTATATCTATGGTTTAAGGCATTGAATTGCATAAATGAAAAACAACTGCAAAGTGTGAAATAAATAATATAATTAATTGTTAATTTAAGGCACTGCAGCAAGTTTCGGCTTATTGGCATGAATGTGTTCCCAGGGTACATTTTCAGTCACACTAACATAATGTTACATGAGGTGTGGGGGGGGAGGAGAGTTCATGAGGGAGTCGACGAGGGCTGGGTATACATATGTGGAAAACCAGTTGGAGTCAAAAATACTGAGATGGTCAATGAGGGCTGGGTCTGCGCATGAAGATAATTAGTTGGAGTAGGACCCTTTGAGATGAAGGAGATCATTCTCTTCCTCTCGCTCGCCGGCTCACTCTTTGTCTGACCAGATCTCTCTTCATCTCGCCAGCTCTGCATTGTCATTGCATATGGAGGACTGCTCTTTTGAGATGTGGAGGCTGCATCATAATCCCTTACCTCCACTGTGTTGTCCCTGCACCCTTCCTGTTTCTGAGCTGCAGACCACTGATCGCTACATTGGGAAGTCCTTGCCTGATTAACCCACTGTTTCGTAAGAGTGTGGTCTTTGGCGCCTAGTGGCATGAGGATTGTTATTTATTCATTACTAGCAAATACAACCTATCACTTCGCTGACGGGGATATTATGGTTAGGGGGAGAAGGAGGGAGGGAAAGAGAGGAGGGATAGAAAGAGAAGAGGGAGGGGAGGTAGAGAGAGGGAGAGAGAGAGAGCAAGAGATAGAGAGGGAGAGAGAGAAATAGGGAGAGAGAGAGAGAGTGGGGGGAAGAGAAAGGGGGGAGAGGGAGGGAGAGAGAAAGGGGGGGGAGGGAGAGATAGAGAGATAGAGAGAAAGAAAGAACATGGGGGGGGTGGGGGAGGTGAGAAATAGACATGTGAGGGGAGGAAGGTGGGGTTAGCAAAGAGAAATGATACGTAATGTTTAATGACTGAAAACACACACGTGCGCACACACACACACACACACACACACACACACACACACACACACACACACACACACACACACACACACACACACACACACACAAATGCACTCTCTCTAATTGATGGACCCAGCAAGCCTAAATGACACAGAAATCAATAAATGACTAAATACCAAAGAAGTGAAAAGAAGTGTAAAGACCCTGGAGGTTGAAGAGATCCGAAATTGTACAAGGGATCATTGAAGCAACGGGAATGATGAATTAGAACTCTTGAAAAACATTCCTGGGATATTACTAAAACAAATTGCAGTTGGAAACTGTCCGTGCCTCAGTGACGATCCTCAAAAGAGCCCTCAGTACAAAACTTTGAGAACAAAACTTCACAGCTTGGTCCATGATTCGTGATTACCCTTACCGAAATGGAGATGGATACTTCAATACCTGGGAAGACTTCGTTCCACCTTCTGAAACACACATATGGAGATAATGAATTACATGCACACACATACACACATACACACACAGGTGTTTGATTTAGAGACATGGGGCAGGAGCATTTAAAACCCACGCTATCTACTGTACCTGGCAAATCTGCTGGCATGCATGCTCATACATGCAGCAACCTTTGCACCCCTCCGGTCGGCTCACTCCGAATCTGATTCTTACATGATGCAGTCCCCTCAACAGAAGGGGAGGAGTGGTGAATCAGGGGGAGAGGGGAGGGAGGAGAGAGAGAGAGAGGGGGGGTAGAGAGAGAGAGAGAGAGGGGGGCAGTGTTGGAAAAAGGGAGAGGGTGGGAGAAAAGGGGATAGTGTTGAGAGAGGCAGAGGAGTGAGAGAGAGACAGGGGTGAGAGAGGGGATGGCGAAAGAGATTCCAGCAGATGAGACCCACAGTTCAACTGTCCATCTGAGAGAAAGCACATACATTGATTAATCACCTTGCCTGTGAAACACTCCGATGACAGTTTATAGTTGGGTCGGGATTCAAACCCAGGCTTGACAGCTTATAGTGAGCATGTGTACGTCTCAGCTTTCTTGCCGTGATGTGGCGATTCATTACTTTAAAATAGTGGAAAACATTTTTACTCATTGTGATCACATAATATAATTTGCCTTCCTTCCTCTGATATCGAACTGTGATATCGCCATTGATTGAAGCTTGAAGAACACGTGCCAAGTAGCTTAACCAAGAAATCCATGAAATGGATAAAGAAACTTATAAAAATGAAATGATTAATATTTATTTGTATTTATCTATGCCGAAGTGACGGGCCGTATAATGGAAAAATGCACAAAAGGAGAATCGTTCTAGAAAATAAAATTTCACGTTTTCAGTCAGCCAGCCACTACCTGTTGCACCGCAAATAAACACGTGGCCAACTCACGCGAGTAGCCCCCGAACTTTGTTCAAGTCGATCGATACAGCATTCAATGACAGTGCGAACATTGTAAAATGCTCACCAAGTGCATTAAGCACTCCGATGAAACGGATGAGAAGAAATGGCTCACTTGCCATGCGATTAGCAATCACTGAACCATCATATTAAACTTTTTTACGAGTCTGAACTGCTGCTAAGTTCGATTCTGGAGCTTAAATTTTGTTATTCAGCTTAGTTTAAGAGATACTCAAGGTTATCGCACGTGCGGAAATGAAATAAAGTCAGGAATGCTGGCGTCTCCAGGTGTTTATAAGCATTGCAATGTACCCAGCGATTCGTAGATATGATGAACAGGTATTTGATAATAGGAGTGAGGGAAGTTAAAAGAAAAAACTTTATCATTGAGAAATCATTGAAGCCGGTTCAAAGTCAAGGCATGGTTGAGGAGACCAAAAAACATGGTGGCTTCAGACCACAGTTCGCTAACCGAGGATACGCCTTAAGACCCCAGAGCGAGGTGGCCGAGGAGCACCCGATAAGGGATATGATTAAATAAAGCCGTTTATTATCTTCAAAAAGGGTGTTTTATATAACCCAAACACCAAATTTTCAGTCGTTCACTTCCTTGGAGTTCCCTTAGTATGCATGCAAAGTTTGATCTGCAAGGTTTCATGGTTTTGGAGTTATGGAGGAGACACACACACACTGACATTTATTAGTATAGATTTTGTTTGCATGTGCCCACATCCATCTTTGTATCTGTTTACTCGCTTGGTCCATTCCGATTTCCACGTCCCATCTACCTTTCTCCCCATATGCAATATAAATAAACCCTTATATAGGTAAGATATGGAATTAAATTTTCCATCTTTCTGCCTTCCATGTGTGTTGCCATCAAATTTGGCTCAGTTGGATGCCCTTGGGGAATGGTAAAGATGTAGATTAATTTCAATTGAACACAGCAGTTGGAGACCTTTTGGGCGTTTGCGGGATAAAAGATCCTGGATCAGATAGCATGTTTTAACAGAGTCCGGCTGACACGACAATAACTTTATCCTTACTAAACTACATATTGGAGACAAATGTTAAACAAATCAACAATGAACACATGATATACACAAATGGATAATAAGCCTATAGTGATACGATGCTCCCCTTGCCCTGAATGGTCTTTGGGTGAGTCACGTGGCTAATCTGGAATTGAGAAATCTCCGATTGAGCTATCAAGTGGGCCATGCAGGGAGTCTGGGTCGGAAAAAAAACATCACTGAGTGCTGAGGGATGGTGTGATCAGAGTGCCAGGGATATGTGAATACAGTACTTGTACGAAGAAGAAACTTTTTTTTGAGAAAACCAAGAAAGCTAACCATGGCTGCAAGGCGAGGTGGACAAACATTGAGTACTTGAACTACAATGTGTCAGGTGTTCATTTTTTTTTTGCAAGTAATGAACTGCTACAAAATGCAATGTGCTGTGAGCCAGTGCTGATAATTAATTATTCTGTAGCTTGTTTAAAATACTGTACCTCGACATGATGACAAACATGTTAAAAAATACTATTTACATTCCTAATTTATCAAAAAAGTCATCCACCAAAGTAATTCAATTAATATGCACAAAACAGCTCATTAATATTCACGAGCCTGGAAGTACATTGATAGCAATGCATTGTGTGCCAGGGAGGAATTAACATCTCTTTTGTTCTGACTGTCAGTTTTGATAACTACCATAGTTGATGCAGCTTTGTCTTGTAATCCAAATGACATATATGAATGAAAGAAATAAAAATGGGGGAAATTAGCCAATTCGACTTGTACTCCACGTTGACTTACAGGATAAAAATTATACGGTAAGTTAAAAGTACAATATAAGTGAGAAAAATTCATGAAAGAGGAGAAAAATATAATCACAATAGTTTAATAATGCACAACAGATACATAGATATGAGAGGCACTTTATTGGGGAGAAAGAGACCCACGGATACCATCATACATGCTCTTCTCTTACTTTCTCTGCCTCGGGAGAAAGACAAGAATGATGGCGAAAAAATATAAAACGTGCAATGGCTAAGTGGAAAGAGACAATGGAAATAGAGAAAGAACAAAGATAATCACAGCGTTCGATGGTGTGATGGTTAGAGTGTCCGCTCAATCTTGGAACAGCATAAGTGTCCTGATTCTTGAATAAGAAGGCAATTTAGGCAGCGTTTGTGTCCTGATTCCGAGGCAGTTTAACCAACACTTTCCGAGGTTTAAATAACTTTTGCTTTATTTAAAACACTACAAGCGTGTCGGTTAAAACCGTGGTTTTTCCAGATACATATACACGGCCCACCAGACAGGGCAATGCAAGTCTCGCCCACTTGCAGCATTCATGTTATGCATGGGCAGATCATAAATATGCATGAGGCAAAACATGAATGTAGATGAGGCAAAACATGGGCAGAGCATGAATATTAATTTTACATTCAATCTTGGTTACATCACACGCTTTGAGGCTGGGAGATCGGCAGTTCGAACCCGAGCCAGGCCACATTATACCTAAAACAGTACATCCTTTTTCCTGGATAGATTCTGAACAGTTAAAAAGGGTTGAGGATGGAAAAACAGCCATAGGTTGAGAGCCATTGTGCAGGTTGGATATGCCGAATAGCCTCCTCCTGCAGTGAAGTTCCTTGTAAGGGAACTCATATTATTATTATAACAACACAGACCCTAATACACACACAAGTTATGTTGCTCTCTTATCGCATGCGGGTTGGTGGTGTCTGTTTTCTACTCTCTATTCTCCAACAATGCTCTTTCTCTCAGTCTGTTGACCCTCCCCAGCACCTGCAGGATGCATGGTTCTTCCCTACTGGTTGATTTTCAAAATACAATTGGCTACACACCTCAACTCGTTTACTCTTCACTTGTCCCATATGGAACCACCTTCCAGAGGCTGTTCTGTCTCACTTTTCCATCCAGGACGTCAAACATGCAGTGCACTGCCATGTCCTCTTATCCTCTCCAATTCTGATCCATGATCTTCACTACCACCATTAACCTTTCCCGACTCAACTATTTTACTCGTCTCAGTTCAACTGAGCAACTGTAGTCCATTTGCCATTTTGAGAAGCTATGAATTGTCAAAGGTACAAGGTTTTTTGGTTGATTTGTGATTCCAATGGGTCACTGAAGTATTCCAAATGGGTTGTCCTCAGGACAACTTTGGGCAAACTTTTTTATATGCAAATTAGGTCCGCCATTTCTGAAAAATCGATTTGTTGAATATCTCTGCAACTATGCATGATAATGTCACAGAAATGGTGTCTATACCCATGTTTTCATGGTCAAGGATTAAGATAAAGGTATTAAAAAAGTTACCACATCCATATATTTTGTCTTTATGCAAATTAGTTGCCACCATTACTGAAAAATCGACTTTGTTGAATATCTCTGCAACTTTACATGATAATGTCACAGAAATGGTGTCTATATCTATGTTTTAATGGTCAAAAATTAAGATAAAGGCATTAAAAATGTTACCCTATCCATATACTTCAAGCTGTACACCATGTTGGAGAATCATGACATTTATTACAACGACAAAGTAACAATCACATCACAACAAAAACGGAAATCATGGAATTGTTAATGCAGTAAGAATGTTGCACAACATATTCATTCCAAACTAATGTTGCATGTGCAAACTAATCCATAAATTATCCAGCAAACTCCTCAACACTAATCATCTTCATCATCATCATCATTCTCCGCATCATCCTGTACATTATCCTCCACATCATTCCTTGCCGTAAAAGGGTTGAAACAGCCTTCACCACCAGCGCACACGCAATAGGCCGTACATGACATGGTATGTCTGTGGCAGCTGCATCCCTAGGTACTGCATGCCTTGCCCCTTGCTTTACATCCACAGCTTATGACATTGATGAGCCCTTGTGGAGCCGGAGTACCTATGTCAATGACAGGTGATGGAATACCATCATTTAATTCCCATCCAAATTGTGTGATGTCCACACAAGGAGGAGCCCGCTGATCAGCAGCCTTCCACAACATCATCTGAAGGTGTGCTCGGTGAACATGAAGAAGCAGATTCATTTCTGTTGGAGGCAATGTCATGATCTGCATTGGCTTCCCCTTCTTCCGGGAGTATAGCTGATAGCGTGCCATACTCATCGAAGTACCTGGCGGTTGACCATATAAGGCCGTGAAGAACTGTTGGCCTGTGTTCATTAGATCCTCGTGTGTGGCATCTTCCTCGCCCAGGACCTCAAACAGCCCTGGGAAGTCACCTTCATTCAGAACATTAAGAGCGCTGATCTTCCCCTTGTTGAATGGGTAGGAAACTGTGTCGCAGCCACTCAGTGCATGCATTCCAGGTAACTGGAGACACTTCTGGTCCAGAAGCATACAGCTCGCCTTGATGTCAGTCACTGCCCCATTCCAGCATTCCATCTGGATACTGAAAACATTGTGCAGCTGCATTGCCCACACCCAGCACATCAAAAGCACAAATACATCGGTGTCATCGCTCAGGATTCGAATCACCACCATACCAGATTCGGCAGCTTGTAGCAGGTATGAGATCATCGTGATATCTGCCTCATCATGTGCAAAGCCACCATCTCTACTCTCGATCGATATATCAGCACCCATTTGAATGAGGACAGCACCCGTGAGAGTTCCCGCTGGTTGTGCTTGTTCTTAAGAATGGCATCACGATTAGGAAGTGGACTGCTGATGGTCAAGTTATAGTCTGTTGAACCCTCGCCACGACGTCGCTTCCTCTCGTGGTCTTTTGCTGAGATATCATTATACCTGTCGAATACCAAAATCTTCTCGGTACCATCAGGATAAAATTAGAGACGACGCTTGATACTCTCAATGACAATGGAAGCATCCCCTCCATTTGGCCATATGATGTGGTAAAGCAGCTGCTGTGCATCCACGATCACGATGCCTGGAGCTGGAGCATCGAGTTGTTTCACACCCAAACGATTGGCCAGAACAGATTTGTTGCCCTTGCGTAAGCAGCCATACTCATCGATGATTGAGGGCGTGAATGCACACAGTTCATATTGAAAGATGGGTGCTAGCTTTAGCTGTCGTTGTTGTCCAACCATCAGAAGGCGGATGAAGATGGTTTCATGTTATAGGCAGTCTTACTGCCAATCTTCACGCCTCGTTTGAGTTGTTCCATCGTCTTCACCTGGCTGGAAATCTTGCCATGGAAGCCGGACGGCAGAGAGTTGCGGAATAACATGACCATCTTTTCTCCAATTACTACTGAAAATACATATTTTATACATATAAACCTTGATGTGGTAACATTTTAATGCCTTTATCTTAATCCTTGATCATGAAAACATAGGTATAGACACCATTTCTGTGACATTATCATGTAAAGTTGCAGAGATATTCAACGAAGTCGATTTTTCAGTAATGGCGGCAACTAATTTGCATAAAGACAAAATATATGAATGTGGTAACTTTTTTAATACCTTTATATTAATCCTTGACCATGAAAACATGGGTATAGACACCATTTCTGTGACATTATCATGCAAAGTTGCGGAGATATTCAACAAAATCGATTTTTCAGGAATGGCGGCCCTAATTTGCATATAAAAAAATTGCCCAAAGTTGTCCTGAGGACAACCCAGCTGGAATACTTCAGGGACCCCTTATGATGACAAATCAACCAAAATACCTTGTGCCTTTGACAATTCATCGGTACACTACAGTGAACATAGGAAGGGCAAATGGACTACTGAGCAACTGGGTAAGAAGCACCTAGATCAGGGAGTTGACCAAGAAGCCATTGACCACTCTGACAGAACGACAGAGTTCCTTGGCTCAGATGGAAGAACCTACCAGAAGTACAACAATGTTTGCAGCACTTCACAAATCGAAGCTTTATGGGAGAGTGGCCAGACAGAAGCCACTCATGAGAAAATGGCACGTGACAGCATGCTTAGAGTTTTCAAAAAGGCATGTGAAAGACTCCGAGAGCATGAGGCAAAAGATTCTGTGGTCTGATGAGATGAAAATTGAACCCTTTGGCCTGAATACAAAGCTCAACATCTGGTGGAAATTGAGCACAACTCATCAGCCATCTAACACCATCCCTACCGTGAAGCATGGTGGTGACAGCCTCATGCAATGGGGATGCTTTTCAGCAGCCTGGACTGGGAGGCTTGTTAGGATAGAGAGAACGATGAATGGAGCCAAATACAGGAAATCCTTGAGGAGAACCTCCTTCAGAGTGCAAAAGACCTTTCTCTACAGCAAAGGTTTATGTTCCAACAGGACAATGACCCCAAGCATACAGACAAAGCAACACTGGAATGGCTTCAGAACAAGAATGTGAAAGTCCTTGAGTGGCCCAGCCAAAACCCAGACTTGAATCCCATTAAGAATCTGTGGAAGGACTTGAAGATTGCTGTTCACAGACACTCCCCATCAAACTTGACAGAGCTTGAGCAAATCTGCAAGGAAGAATTGGAGAAAATCCCCAAATCCAGATGTGCAAAGCTGATACAGACATACCCAAGAAGACTTGAAGCTGTAATCGCTGCCAAAGGCACTTCTACAAAGAATTAACTCAGGGTTTGAATACTTATTGACCCAAGACATATCAACTTTTCATTTTTAATTATTCTGTAATTTGTCAATGGGGAATATTTTGTGTTGATCAGTGATTAAAAAAAAAACAACTCAAATGTAATCCATTTTAAATTCATGCTGTACCGCAACAAAAAGTGACAAAGGTCAAGCGGTGTGAATACTTTCTGAAGGCACTGTATGTATTTTCCAAGTGGCCACTCATGCCAGTACCAAGTAGACACATCGAGCCAAAACATACCTGCATACCTCAAGTGTATGTAAAAAATGGATGTCCACTTGCATTGTTTGCTTGAACATTAATTTGTATTTGCCTGACACATGGTCTCACATTGTTGTGTATGAGGATGTATCATTTAATGAGGATGTATCATTTGATGAGGATGCTTCCTACAGAAAATCTTGGGGAGGAGGGGGGGGAGCTCTTCTTACCACCCCTCACTCATTATATGTGCATGGTATAAGCTATACTTGATTTGAGACAGCAGAAGGTGGGAAGTAAAGTCAAAGAATTGCTGGCAAACACAATCACAAAGATATATTTTTACCAATACAATTTTTTTCCCATTTATACTGAATTTATTCATGAAATCTGTCCATACCTATCTATTTCAAGATAAAGTTCATCATAACAAGAGATAAAATGATGTGACAAAAAATATACACATCTCAAAGCATTGACAAAGCAAATCAAACTGCAACTCAAAGCGACATTTTGTGAAAATGCTTTTTATATATATATATATATATATATATATATATATATATATATATATATATATATATATATATATATATATATATATATATATATATATATATATATACCTTGTCAAGGCTTGTGTGAGAGCAAACACATAACGCACAAGAAGGGGGGCATGAGACAAGAGGGGCGGGAGTGGGATGGACAAAATAGTGGGGAACAGAGACATTAGGAGATCTGTGGAAGGGAAAGGGATGGGGTGGGGAACATGGGGAATACAAGATGGACATTACGGGAACTTTCAGGAAGGAAAGCAGGGAATTTGAAAGAGATGGGCTTGGATGGATTATCGGGGGAAGAAAATATCGAGGATTTGGATGGGGGGTGATAAGAGGTGGTGGTGAACAGCTCTTTTGAAGGCCTGGATGGAAGAATGGGATTGAATAGAGTGAGGGAGTTTATTCCAAAGGCGGGGAAAAAGAGGAATGAAAGAGTGAAGGTGAGCAGTGATTCTTAATTTTGTTAGTTTTACCAGAAGGGGGTTGTTGGTAGACCTTGAGCACCCTGCGAAAATGTGGTGGGGACAAATTGCAGAGAGAGCAGCGGGGGGGGGGGGCGAGGCAAATCGCAGAGAGAGCAGGGGGGGCGAGGCTGGAGAGGAGATGGTAGAAGACAGAAAGACCACTGACCAGCCTGCAGTGAGAGAGTGAAAGGTCCAAAGACTCAACCTCATTTCAGGAGATGCCATTGATCCGAAATGCCTTGGTTTCCACAGCGTGAAGCCGAGAAAGGTGGGAGGCAGGAGCGCAAGCCCAGAGCGGAGAGTAGTACTCCATCAGGCTGCAGACGAAAGCTTTGTAGGTGGTCAGGAGCTCAAGTGGGCAGAGGAAAGACTGCATGACAGAGGAATCCCAGTAGGCGACTGGCTTTGGAGGCGAGGTTTGAAATGTGGCTTTCCCAGGAAAGGTCACGGCAGATCGTGAGACCCAGAAGCTTGAAAGAAAGGACTTATTCCAGAGGATTGTTGAGAAAGGGAATGAGGGCGGGGGGGTTTCTAGATGGTCCTTTCGGAGAGTTAGAGTGAGAGTGTGAGATTTGTCCAGATTGAAAGACATGTTCCACGTATTAGACCAGTTAGTGATTTTATCCAGACCTGCAGTGAGCGAAGAATCTGCCACTTGCCGGTCTGAGGGATGACGGATGGTACGGCAGAGGGGGGAGTCATCAGCAAAGAGATATAGAGGATTTTCCAGAGAGTCAGAGAGATCATTGATGAAAACCAGAAAAAGAACAGGGCCCAGAACGCTACCTTGAGGAACTCCAGCCTGGACAGGAAGCGGCGATGAAAGAACTCCATTTAGGGCCACACGTTGACTGCAACAGGAGAGGTCTGCGAGCCATGAGTGGAGATGGCCTCGGATACCATAGCAAGAGAGTTTCGTGAGCAGGGCAGAGTGCTAGACAGTGTCAAAAGCACGTGATATGTCCAGGGATACGGCTCTGATTTCCTGTCTGGCATTGATGACTTCCATCCATTGTTGGGAGAGCAGAAGCAGCATATCCAAGGTAGAGTGACCTGGTCTGAAACCAAATTGATGATCGGAAATCAAGCCATTGGAGAAGAGGAAGGATTTAATGTCTGAAGCGATGATGGATTCCATAACCTTGCTGATGATTGGGAGAAGGCTGATTGGTCTGTAGTTGCAGGGATCTGTTTTTGCACCTATTTTATGCAGGGCAGTAATGTTTGCCGATTTCCAAGCAGATGGCAGATGACCTTGAGTAAATGAGAGGGTGAATAGAAAAGAGAGAGGGTGAGCAAAAGCAGAAGTGCAGGTTTTTAGGACAGGTGGGCTGATGCCATCTGGACCAGTTGCGGAATAATTGCAAATAATTGCCAGATGTCATTTGGCAATTATTTTCAGTGGCAAGTTCAGTTAGATTGTGTAAAACTGCTCAGATCAAGTCAGTTCTGCAAAGTACTGTAAAATAGGTAAAAAAAGACATAAAATGTCATAGTCCAGGTTGTTTTTGTAATTTTTCTGGATGGAGTTAAAGGGCTCGCCCATATTTAGTTATAACTAAAATGGCTGCCAGTCTATCAGTCGGCCATCTTTGATCAGATCACAAAATAAAGGGAGATGCCTGTGCGTGCTTTCATGTACTGTACTTCTGCCAAGTTTGAATAAAATTGGACAATGTAAGTCTGAAAAATGATTGGGAACACATTTAAGTAACAAAATGGCTGCTCATCAGCCATCTTGGATCTGATCTCATAAATCAATGACACGCACATGTCAGCCATCATTCACAATCTGTGTGCCAAGTTTGAACAACATCAGTAAATACATGTCTGAGAAATGGTTGAAGATGTGCTCAACATTGGGTTTTTCCAACTGAAATGGCTACCAGTCGACGATCTTCGATCTGATGTCGGAAAAGAATGACGTGCATATGTAAACCATCATTCATTATCTGTATGCTAAGTTTGAACAACATTGGTAAATGCATGTCTGAGAAATGGTTGAGGACATTTTCGATACCTAGCCAATATATATGTAAACATACTGTAGACATTGGCACAGACTCAGGGTTCGTGGTTTACCGCAAGGGGAAGCACTCGTGTTCCTTCCGAACACCATAGGTCGATGTGCCGCAGATAACTCCATGGCCCAGCGGGTTGCTAAGCAACCATTAATGTCAATTAACCTTGTCAACTCGAACAGGGTTCCCCTATCTGACACTCTTTACTTGAGGAGCTGACTCGATTAACTGAGGTTCATACCCTCAGCATGCAATCAGACTGCTGATGAGCAAAACACTGACTGCAAACTGGCTTATGATAGCAAATCACATGGTGTAAAACTTTCCATATAACAATCATGAGGACTGTACTGGACAAATGGAGGAAAGGACACAACCAGCAGGTTGAACTGAACAATTACGAGGGTTTTTTTTATAAGACGCATGAGGAAAAGCATGTGACAGTTAAGAAAGGGGTTTATTCATAGTAGGTATTCATACAGCTGGGACATACAGCATTTGTGTGGTGTGGAAAAGACATAAAGTACAGTGATACAGTCATGTAATAAAGGGACAAAGAGCAGAGCTATTTTTCATCCACAGTCTTACTTATATTAACATGACAGGCACCATCAGAATCATTTCCTGGAAGGGCAGATGAACAACAGAGATAAGAAAAGCTGAGGTGTTGGCGGCCTCTGGCTTACCCGGCGCGAACATGCAGGCATGTGCTAGTCCAAAGGACAAGGAAGGTAATGGTGGGGGGTAATGAAGAGCAAAGGGGGTGTGTGTCTGTATGCGTGATGAAGAGGTGCGAGTGGAGTGCAGTGTTGGGTGCTTAGAGTGAGTAAGTCATTGGTCGATCTAAAAAGAACGGTTGTTCAAGCACTTTGTGTATCCACAGTAGACGAGTCAGAAAAAGAGAGAAAGAACACATAAGAATTAGAACTGCCTGCCGTGTGTGGTCGATTTCGCCTCTCGCCCAATACTGCGCCCAGACTGGATGGCACTCGGTCCGCTCAATTCAACATTCCATTCTGTTCCTTCCCCTTCAGCAGCAAGCCCCAACAAACCTTTCAGCAACTACTCTATCCAGCAACAACCCAACGATGACCAAATGAGCTCTTTTCCAGCGACCAGTTCCAATATTTGGCGGTCTCAGGAGGGGTGGATTTTGCGGGGGTCAAGGGTGAATCCCTGACTCTTGTAGGTGCAATTCCCAGGAGCACTATTTATGTGCCCCCCTCTTTTTCTGAGTGTGGTATGCCCATTGGGCCAGACGTGCTTCAGGGTGACGTCACCCTCTCCATGAGTCCGCTAGTTTGGAATCTCTTCCACTCGTCCTCTGAACATGCCATTGACATAAGCTCCTGACTCAACATGGGGCCGACGTGTAGCGGTCCCCATCTGTTACGTGAACACCCGGGAAGGGCATGGATGGCTTACTGGATAGATAAACATGATGGAATGGTAAGCGCACACTTGCACCTTGGTGTAAAGGCTCTGTTTACGGCAGTGCTGGGCTTGAGTATGAGTGTGAACCAAAGGTGTCCGTTGGCAAGGCAAAATGTTGGTCCTGAAATGCGGGAAGGTGCTTTGCAGTGGCATATGTGGCTAGTGTGGTTGTGGAATTGAACCATCGTCGTTGGGTAATAGCGATTTGGGTGATGGAAGAAGATTGGAAAGGCGAGCTTGAATGGAGGTGTTGAATGGAAATAAAGCCCAGTGTGTATTTTAAGCAGCCAGGGTGGGTTTCCACTGGCATGTGGGAAAATGGTGATGGAGGGGGTATTGTGGTTGAAATGCCAGATTGGTCATGTTGCACAGTTCAAATGTGATTTTGGGATGCATATGCAAATGAGGCTGCTAGTAGTGAGTGCTCTGTCATGTGAGGAAAAAAAATCTCGTACAGAGAAGATAAAGGGGAAAAACCTAACTAATCCCTCACAATGTATATTGTCTTTGTAACCCATTAGACACAAGGGGAAGACCCTATCTTAGACATATAATAACAAAATAACTGATTCGGGAATCACTGTATGTTGTGTACCTTTGCCTTTGGGTCTTGGTTCCCAGAACCGTCACAATATATATTGTTACTGGTTTTCCGGCCATGTCATGAGGGGCTACTCGGACCCGCTTCCCGACCTTTGACCCTGAAGCCGATGGGCCGCAGATAACTCCATGGCATGACAAGTTTGTAAGCAACCACAGGTGCCGTCTGAAACAATTTAGGGTCCTCGCTGGTCGGGTAGGGTCTAGTACGGTTCTCGCATCCAAATCCCGCTTTACCTCTACGGTAAATTAGTCACCACGGATGAGGCCTGTGCTCTCAATGTTTCCACTATTTATTGTGGAAAGACGGCTGAGTAGCTACAGCGTTGGTTAAAATCCTGTCTACCAATTATATACTACATCCAACCAATGGAGGAAAGAGACAATCGGGGAGGTTGGAAATGATGGATCGTATTTTAACCAAAGGAACGTCTTTACAGGAATGCAGTTCACAAAAGAAAGATCTTATCCCCGAGCATACAAGCCCCTAAAACAATCAACCTCAACATGAACTGCAGCTCGGTGCCACATTCATTCCTGGAAGCAAGACACAAGTCAGAGTGATAGACACGTAGAAGAAGAACAAGTCAGGGCTTATTCGCGGCCTCTTTCTCACCCTTACATGCGCCCACCGGCTCACGTGGGTCCCAACGTGAAGTGGGGGAAGGGAGGGAGTAAAACGAGGAAAGGGGAAAATGTGGTGTGGCTGTGGGGAGAGGTGTGGGTGTATGCTGCTGTATGTACTGGAGGAAATCGTGAAGTGCGAATCAATAACCCCACCTTGGCGGGTCAAGGGGGAACACTCATTGCATTCAACGTGAACTATTAGATGAAGTGATAGTAAAGGAAAGATTGTATAAGTCATTGTATGAAAGCTGCCACACCCAGTGAAATAACTCAGCGACTCATCTGCCTTGCCCCGCAGCACCAGCTCACTGGAGGGCTCCTCCAGTTCCAGCTGTTCACTGGATGTGCAGTGCAGCTTGCTGGTTCTTTGATGCCTCGGTTTTTATAACCTCTGGCTGTGTGTTTTATGGTCTTTTCCTCTGTTTAAATGTTCTTTCAAAAGCACACACAAGAACATTCAAGCTCCAGACGCCATCTTGATACTTCATTTGACAGATGTTCGCAGTGGGTTGTTTTTATGTATGCATAATTACTTCTCTGCAGTGATTAGTTAGGAATCTGTCACATCAAAAACGAGGGTGGAGCTGCAATTATTTATGAAAAATCACTGTTTTTCAGTCATCATAATTCTTTTAATAAAGCAAGGGCAACCTTGGTATTTTGAATTTTGAAAGTATGTTGTCCAGTCTTCAAGTTCACTGAGTGCAAAGCCCATGCAGAAGTGGTCTTAGAGATATGAGTCCTCAAAAACGGCTGAATTGCCTGAAAGTTGATTTTTGGATCCTGGTGGTGAACTTCAACACCTCACAGTGCCATGTTGGACAGACATCTAAACCAGACATTTTTACCCAGAGTCGACCAAATATTTATCTCACCATATGCGAGATTTCAAGGAGCATCTCTGCCATTTAACAAAAAAAAATGTCTTGCTGCTTGTCCACTTGCTGCACACTACCGACTCTGAGCCTTCATCGTAATTCCAATTTAATGTCATAATGTTCCACAGATGCTCTGATGGTTGCCCTGTGGGCGGTACTCGTACCCGGTCCATGCGGCTTGAGACCCACGTCTGCAGCAGGGTGAGGAGTGGAGGACACAGTTGGGGTTGGGAGGGGGAGGGGGTGGAGTAAAGCTACGACAGATTTGGAAGGGGGAGGTTGAGGCTTTGGGGAGGTGTCGAGACTTTGGCGGGGAGGGGATGAAGGATTTTCGGTGGGAGGGAGGGGTGTTTGAGAAGTTGTGGTAGGGAGGGATTTGAAAGCTTGAAGTGGGGAGTGGATTAATGCCTTTGAGTTGGGAGGGGGAGGGGAGGACTTGGGGTTGGGGGGCTAGAGCAAAGTTGGGACAGAGTTGTGAGGGGCGATTGAAGCTTTGGGCTGGTGGACTTTTGGCATGGGGTCTGGAGGGGCGGGGGTGAGGAGTTGTCAGAATTATTGCATGTGGCATTTTACTCACTGTAAAATGTAATTGGGTGTGTGTGTGTGTGTGTGTGTGTGTGTGTGTGTGTGTGTGTGTGTGTGTGTGTGTGTGTGTGTGTGTGTGTGTGTGTGTGTGTGTCAATGAGTCTCCTCCATATCTCCAAAACCATGAAACGTATCAGCCTGAAACTTTGCATGCATACTATGAAAACACCAAGGAAGTGCAAGAGTTGAAATTGGGTGTTTGGGTTAATTAAAACACATCTTTTGAAGATAATAAATGGCCTTATTTCATTATATCCTTTACTAAGCCACTTAGTCTAAGCGCATCCTCAGTCACCGCTCTCTTTGGGGTCTAAAGGCATATCCTGGGTAACCTCACTGGGGTCTGAAGCCGCCATGTTTTTTTGGCCTGCTCAACCTTGCCTTGACTTGGAACAGGCCGCAACGATTTCTTAATGATAAAGTTTACTTTTTTCACTTTCCTCACTAATAATATCGAATGCTTGTTCATCATAACTATGAGTCGCTGGTTACATTGCAATGCTTATAAACGCCTCGAGACGTCAGCGTTTTCTGCTTCATTTCATTTCCTCACATGCGATCACAGTGAGTATCTCTTAAACCAAAACGAATTACAAAATTTAAGCTCCAGATACCACAGTTCTGTCCCAGAGGTTGAAGGCAAAATAAATTATATGATCACAATGACGAAAAAAATCTTTTCAGTCGTGAAATAATGAATCGCCACACAGGGAAAGCTGAAAAGTACGCATGCTCGCTCTGTGTAGCCTGGATTCAAATCCCGACCAAGCTATAAACTGTCATCCCGGTGTTGCACAGGCAGGGTGATTCATCAGTGTGTGTGCCTTTTCTCGGATGGATGACAAACTGCTCATCACAACATGCCGGAATCACTCTGCTCTGCTCCTCCCTTCCCTCCCCTCCCCTATCCCCCCTTTCCTCTTCCCTACCTCTCTCTTCAACTTGCTATCTCTCTCTTCCAACCACCCCCCCTGGGTCCCCACCCCTCCCCCTCCATCGAGGAGAATAGCATGTACTAATCTGATTTGGAGTTAGCCGACAGGAGGGGTGCAAATGTCGCTACATACACGAGCATTCATGCATGCAAACAGGCCTTTGCCATGAGGATAGCATGGGTTTTAAATGTTCCCACCACAGGTCTCAAAGTGTGTGTGTGTGTGTGTGTGTGTGTGTGTGTGTGTGTGTGTGTGTGTGTGTGTGTGTGTGTGTGTGTGTGTGTGTGTGTGTGTGTGTGTGTGTGTGTGTGTGTGTGTGTGTGTGTGTGTGTGTCGTTGATTGGTATCAACATGTGCGGGTTTCAGAATGTGGAATGGAGTCCTCCCAGCTCCCAGGGCTGGCTCAAAGTGTCCACCTTCATTTCAGCAACGACGTCACGATTCATGGACCAAGCTGTGAAGTTTTCTCTTCTCAAAGTTTTGTGCTGAAGCTGTCTTCAGGATCGTCACTGAGCCCTGAACAGCTTCCAACAATAGTTCGTTTGTAATAATATTCCCAGGGATGGTTTTCCATATATCTATGAGGTTCTTCATCATCATTCACGGAGCTTCAACCATCACTGGTACAACATTGGCATTCTTCAGCTTCCAGGATTTTTTCACTTCATTCTTGAGTTCTTGGTATTTGATCATGTTCTTGATTTCTGCATCGTTTAGTCCAAAATCACACCTCAATTAGCAATGCCTTCTCCTATTTTTTTGTATCCGAGTATGATATCTGGTTGTAATGCTTTGTTTTCGAAGTTCATGTCCGATGGGATCATTAGGTCATACGTGAGCAGCACTTCCACGTTTTCAGTGTTTACTTTTGGTTTAAGTTCCCACGAATTTGCTGGAACTGGGATATCAAAGTTTTTGCAGATATGCCAGCAGATTACTTCACAAACTCTGTTGTGTCGTTGTGTGTCCAGCTGTTCTGGCATGAGGTTTTTTTTGTTTGTATGTGTGTGTTTGGTCTTTAAACATCACACATCATTCTCTTTGCAAACACCACCTCCACCCTTCACCTTTCTCTCTCCCCCCCCTCTCCTCCCCCTCTATTTCTCTCTTGCTGTCTTTGTCTCTGTATGTTTATGTCTGTCTCTCTCTCACACTCTCAACACCTTTTCGCACCCTCCCTTCCACAATGTATAGCAACGTTTGGTGAGGCATCACTTTCCTCACCCCCCCCCACTTCCTCGCTCTTCCCCCATTCCTCGCTTCCCCTCCCTCCTCCCTATGTCCTCTCCTCTCCTCTCTGTACTCTCCTCCTCCTTCCCTCTGTCCTCTTCTCCTCCTCTCCATCCATCCTCGCCTCTCTTCTCCTTTCCGTCTGTCCTCTCCCCTCCCTGTCTCCTCTCTCTTTCCTCTCCCTGCCTCCTCTCTTCCCTCTCCCTGCCTCCTCTCTCTTTCCTCTCCCTGTCTCCTCTCTCTTTCCTCTACCTGCCTCCTCTCTTCCTCTCTCTCCCTCACCTTAATATCCCTGTCAGTGAAACGATGGGTTGTATTTGCTAGTCCACCAAATATTTAGTATGTTTTTCAGTGGGAGAGCTGAGATCATGATGATCATATGCCATTTCGTTTGCTCCCTTCGGCAAGCGCACAGTTTTACTGCTTCCTATCTTATTCCTTTTCATTGTGACGAGAAGCACCCGCTGGATGGGAGGCACACATGCATGCAGGTACACAGGGCCGCACGCTGAGTCCGAGCTCCTTGTATATATTTGATGGGACTTGGACGTGTTTAAGATTATTAGATGTCTTCAGGGTGGTGCAGCAACCACAACTTTGTTGGTGACGTGTTGTTTGATTTCAGATTTTTTCTTGTGAGAGCATCTTTTTAACTAATGAATGGCCAGCTTTGTTTGATTGTTGGACCTGGCCATTGTGCTTATCACAGCAAAGCTTTGGAGTCGCAATTTGTTCATTTTACTTTCGGTCTGCTGCTGCTGTTGCTCCTGCCGTGGCTGCCTCTGTTGTTGTTTCATGGTAGTCTGAATGATGAATTCTCTCTTTCCTCTCGCAGTATAGTCAATGAAGCGAGCTCCATGAAATGGCAATCGTGTCACTGGAGCACAATCTCAGCGGCATGAATGCAAACTTCATGAACCATCAGTCTTGTTTCTGCCAAAGCCGATTCGACTGCACATTCATTTCCCATTTTATTCGTCTTTATGCAATCTTCTTTTCTGCCAGTCTACAGTCGTTTGCATAGGGGTTTGTTCTCATTTTTTTTTGTTATGTCAAATATTGTTTTGGTAAGTGTTGCTTTGCACTTGCAGATTTTGAAAGTTAATTATTTGAATGACATTCTCTATTTTTTGTATGCATTGTCGAGGTTCGTGTAAGAGCTAACACACTGTGGCTGGCCTCTTGCTATCGTTTCATCATCATTATCATCATCATCATCATCATCATCATCATCATCATCATCATCATCATCATGTCCTATACAGAGTGTTGGTGCTGCCGAAGCGGTTATTAGACTACAGTCTTGGTCGGGTCGCCACTCCGACACAAGACGTCTGACTCAGGAAGTGAGGGCAGGAATTTGACATTTGTTCAGGATGCCGGTGATAGCTCGCATACTCTCTGTGAAGGACACCATGGGATGTTTAATTTCTACCAATGCCACAAGACAGGACGCCCAGCTTAACGTCAATCTGAAGGATGGTGCAAACATTGATGAACCACCCTGCCTGTGAAACACCAGCATGAGAGTTTATAGCCGGGCCAGGATTCAAACCCAGGCTAGACAGCTTGGAGGTGAATGTGCGTCCCTCCAAGCCATCCTGCCATTGTTTAAGATTTTATTTCCTTGATTTCTGGTTATCTATTTCCGGTTAAGTTGTGTCCGACGTTTGGTGACATTCATGATCCCAAACATCCATATCCTGCACTGCTTCCAGAAGCTCAAGTAAAGACAGCTTGGTGAGAGCCTTTACCTCATCCATCCACCAAATACAGTCTGCCTCTTCCTTTTCTTCCCTATTCCATACCCAGCATGGTTGATTTCCACAGACTTTCTTGTCAACAGAAAAAAAACATCAGCTCCATTTCTGTTTTAGCATCAGCACTTTTAATGTAGATGCAGGTGGTCTAATTAGCCCGCACTCGTGAAGCGAAGAGCGGGGTTAAGCAATCGGTCCCATACATGCGTACGTGCGTGTCTGCATTTTGTTATTCCCTTTTCTTTGGAAGCACTTGTCGGATTGACACAGAATTTTCACCATTGGTGCAAGCACCGATGTATAATGTTTAATGATAATAATGATGTCAAAGGTCACGTGGTGTGGCAACCATGTTGGAAAAAATGAAAAAAACGTTGGACCTCTGTATCTCCGAACTGCTTCGTGAAAAAAAAAACCAAACTTGGAACATGTCAAGTACTCCCAATGTGAAATAAGTGCGATTTTTATTATGATGCCATAGGTGCCTTCATTATTACATCATAATTGCATAAGTAGAATGCTACATCCGATCAGTATGAAGAAAATTTTTGAGCCTCATCTCGGGATAAATTGTAGCCTGGTGTGTTGGTGCAGAGGTTAGGGTAGCGGCTTGGGATCCAAAAGGTCCTGAGTTCAAGCCCCGTTAGGCCACTGAATTAATACACCAGGAGGTTGACTCAGCCTGTCATCCTTCCGAGGTCGGCAAATTGAGTACCAGTGTAGTGGGCTGGTGTATACCCCGGATAAAATAGGTGTACCATATCCCTGTGTCGTAAGAGGCGACCAGGGTTGTGTCAGGAAGGGCATCCGGCGTAAAACATGTGCCAAATCACTATGCGGATCATATGGATGATCCGCTGTGGCGACCCCTAACGGGAGCAGCCGAAAGAAGAAGATCTCGGGATAAATTGGGAAACAGAAAAAAATTATGACTTCATCGGTCATATGGTTCAGCAGCCATATTGTTAACAAACAAAACAAAACAAAAAACAACCTTCAAAAAGTTCTTCTCCGATACGGCTGAACAGACAGAGGAGAAACATTACAGGTATGACCGCCAAACAATGAGGAACAAAAAGTTCCTCACCAATGACATCATAGGTCACTTGGTTTGGCAGCCATATTGGATTTACCATAGAACCTTTAAAATTCTCCTCCAGAATGGCTGTACAGATCAATAGGAAACTTCACACATATCTTCCCAAAGCCTTGAGGATACCAGTGTATTCATGAATAATTATTGATAGCTCACATGGTTTGGCAGCCATATTGGATAGAAGCAAAATATTTTTTTAATTCTCTATCTTGAACCGCTGGATCAATCGATGTGAAACTTCAAAATTAGAATCTAGTAGTGATGTGGAATATATGTTTTAAATTTCAAGCTGATTGGATGCATGGTCTGGCAACCAGAATTGTTTAATTTTTTGGATCTGCATTCTTTTATTTGAATAAGGCTCATTTGGCTATGCTTGGATGTGTTTGAGGGTAGAGGAGTTGCAGTTGAAACCTGAGTCCTATCCATGTTCTTCCTGATGACTTCATCTTTGCTTTTTGCTTGTTCGCATTCCTTCTGATGACCCCAATGCAGTACCTATTTTATTTGGTCTTCCATTTGATTTGAATTTTTTTTTATTACAAATTTGCCACCAGAAGAGTTGGCTCACATCAAGTCTTCCCAAAACTGTGTGGGGAAATATTTTGAGTACCATTTAGTTTCTTCAAGCACTGATTTGTTTGTGCTTCTTGCATTCCATGGAATTTTTAACATTTATTTCCAACACCTCATTTCAAAACTGTCAATATTTTTCCTGTCTTTCTTTTTCACTGTTCATGACTCACATCCATACATTGCAAATGGAAATACCAGAGCATTCACCAGCCTCCTCTTGGTTTGTTTTGCCATATATTTGTCATTCCAGATGCTTGTCAATCCTGACATTGCTGTTTTTCTCAATGCTAACTGTCTATTCATTTATTCTCCACTCACATTAGTCTTAGAACCCAGGAAGATGAAACTTTCCACAATAGCATTTCCACATGATCATCTCCCAATCTGAACACATACATATTCTAAATTGACAATGATTTTGTCTTTTTTAGATTTAAATAAAAATAAAAATTTTCATTTTCCTTCTTCACTGTCAGCAGAAGTTTCATCTAGTCCCCTTTACTTTCTGTCAACAGAGTGGTATGATCAGCATACCTTAGATTGTTGATGCATCTTCCTCCAATCCTGACTCCACCCTTGTGTCATCTCCAGTTTGAATTACTCAAGGTGTAATCACTTTTCAGAATGAACAATAAGCGAAGAGAATGCGCTCATATCTCACCCCTTTCCAATTCCAAACCATTCTGTCGCTCCATACTCTGTTCTTACTGTAGCTTCTTCCTTAGTGTCCAGGCTTCTTTCCAAACATATCAGCTGCTCTGACATCTCCATTTTTCTCAGCAAAATACACATCAATTCATGATTAACACAATTTCCTTCACTTCAGTGGCCTGAAAAATTATTCACCCCCTACCCTCCCCCCACCCCTCTCCAAAGTTTTCACATTTTGATGCCACCTGAACTTATTTCATGATGCTTTCAAATCAAACTTAATATAATAGGAGTCTTCCCAAACTACTCCAAAGTGATAAAGATATAAAATGTCGATAAAATGTGAATAAGTTAGAGTCACAGAGAAAATCAGATGATTCTCAGTTGTACAAGTATTCAAATCCTTTGCCTTATGAACCCGAAATCACTTCAGGAGCAAATTATTTGTTTGAAAGATTTAAAAATAAGTGTAAAAGGTTTAGACCGTTGATGTGCTCAACACTACCCAGCAGACACACGACGTCGTATGAAAGATTTACGACGTCGGGAATCGGCCGCTTGGTTGTACAACCATATCACGACGTGGTACAGAGGCAACGCGCAGCGCGATTATCTAAAACTGCTTTTTCTGCCTCCTGTGTTTACAGGGTGAGTGATTTTCCACCTCGTGCCATGTGATTGTGTCTGCCTTTCACTGGAGGAGACATCTGATTGGCTAATTGCTATTTCTCCATCACGAGCCGCCATTTGCAAAGTTTGGTTAAACTTGCGAACTTTCAGCTGTTTCTGGGTGTGACACACAATCCGCTTTAATTCTTTTTTGTTGTTGTTGAGGGTTTAATGGCGCTGTCAGAACCAAGGAGGCTCTATCCACACCATGCACCAGAATCTGATCAAACTCGCCTACAGCCATAACCCTACAGCCACAGCCCGACAGCCATAGCCCTACAGCCACCCTGTAAGGATTCCACCCAGCAGGCAAACAACGTTGTTGCAACGTCGTTTGCCAGTTCTATCCTGACGTCAGAATTGGGTCAGTGGGAAGTTGTTTTTGCAACACCCTTGACGTCGCTTTTCAACGTTGTGACAACATTGAAATCTGACGTTGTGACAACGTTGAAATCTGACATTGTTGCAGTGTTGTGTTCTAGTTGTACCTGACGTCAGAATTGGGTCAGTGGGAAGTTGTATTTGCAACACCCATGACGTCATATTTCAACGTTGTGACAACGTCAGATTTCAATGTTGTCAAAACGTCAGATTTCAATGTTGTCACAACGTTGAAATCTGACGTCGCTGCAGCGTCGTGTTCTGGTTGTACCTGACGTCAGAATTGGGTCAGTGGAAAGTTGTATTTGCAACACCCATGACGTCAGATTTCAAAGTTGTCACAACGTTGAAGCATGACGTTAGTTTTCAACTTTATCACAACGTTCATAAAATGGAGTTTTTGTTTTTACCCTTTTCTTTGCACACCAAAGAAACGAACATTGCAGTGCATGACATCCTTCAGCTTCCAGCTTGATGGAGCCCTCGACCCGTAGGTCTGGGGACAGCGGAGCACCGCTGTTCCACCAGTGCCATTATCAAAACATTGAAGTTGTATTGCAACATCATTACATTGCACAGTAACACATAATGACCACAACTTGAAAACAACTGTAATTCATAATCATTTATTATCACGTATCACGCAGAGCATGGTTGCAGCAAAAATATACAAGCAGTATTAACAATAATAATATCTTTATTCGTACCAAAAAAGCACACTCAAATATAAACGTACAATAAATAAAAGTAGATACCATTGCAATTGAGAAACATATACTAACTAGAGGGAGAGCACTCGGTAGAGTGCAAAACTTCCACCGCCAATAGTGCTGGGTCACTTAAGTGAACCTGATGTCCTATTCATTGTTGGTCAAAATGGATCAGACTCTACTGAATGACGATTGAATAAACGAAACTAGATCGACATGCATGTAGAAATGCCAAAAAAAAATCGAAATTTTTTTGAAAAAAAAGTTGCAAAATTTCTGGGTTTTTTTCTCTAACATTTTTTTTTTGGGAGGAAATCACTTAAAACATGTAGAAATGCAAAAACAAAATTGAAATATTTTTCAAATAAAATCGAAATTTTTTTTTAAAAAAGTTGCAAAATTTTCTGTTTTTTTTTTTCTCTATAAATTTATTTATTTTTGGTTGGAAATCACTTAAAACATGTAGAAATGCAAAAACAAAAATTCAAATAATTTTTCAAAATGGCCGCCATAGCGGCCATATTGGACTTTGGACCAAGTCCAAAATCTAATGGCATGATCCTTGGACCATACCTAATCCCCCACCAAGTTTCGTCGAAATCCGTCCAGGATTTTTTCCATAATACTGTTCACAAACTAACAAACAAACAAACAAACAAACAGGGGTAGGGTGAAAACAGTAACCTCTGTCCATCTTCGATGGCGGAGGTTAAAAATTGGGAATAAAAAGAAATACCACATGGGTAAAAGTCGTAAATACCTTTTTGACAAATTCACTTTGTGCAAAGCACAGTTAACAATTCAAATTCCGAAAGTTCTGCTCCAGAGAGGAACTGTGGAGCTTCTTCTCTCTCAAATATAATTGACTGCACAAAGGCACCTTTAAGTGCAATAACATCATCATGCAGTGTTAGTAAAACTGCTGATAATTCTATGCTTGCATACATTAAATGGGCATTAGGAGCATAAAAGGTATTTACCGATTACTTACATTTATATAAAATGTTATTAAAAGTTTTAGCAACTGATGACATACTACCCATTGTTACAAGATTCATAATTAAGCAACCTCAGGTAAGAATTATGAGAAGACGAAGAACCACATATAATTTTGCTATACGACATAATAGTTGACATTCAATTGGTAGAAATTCAGCAATGACTGGTAAAAGAGTACAATATGGGTCCCACTTGGGAAGACAAACACCTTTCTGATAGAATTTCTCCATGATATATATAATTTAGAAATATTTTTACTTGTTATGTCCCACAGCGGGCATCAATAGAATGAGATGCATAAAGACTTAAACAGATGATACTTGACATGATATGAACAGTGCATAAAATTATATAAAACTGAATTACAATCAGGCAAATCAGTGAGACCAAATATATATCTAAGTGTGTATTCATGCAAAGAAAAAATATAAATCTAACATCATTAAGTATGAAAACACAATTTTGAATGCATCTCACATAAATAATTCCAAAGCACAAAAAAATTAATTTGTTGGGTGTTTTCAATCTTAATTTCACAAGAAAATAAAATAACTTCATTCTGCATAAAAGTGCATGTAAATATTTTGACAATGTAAACTTAGGCTGGGTTTCCAACATACAACATTACAATTAACTATGCTGCAAATTCTTAATAATCAAGGATGTGGATGGCTGGCACAGCATGTTGCTGTTACTCGTTATTATTACACTAGTACGTGCCCGTACGTGCAAAAAAAACCAACAACCTTCAAACAAATACACAGGCCATTCCTTCGCTCTCGTAAATGACGACTGGATTGGGGCATTGTGTTTATTTATAAATTTGCATAAGAAATCAAGAAATTATGAGAATACAGTAAGTCATCACAATTCGGAAGTCCGTACATTGTAACCCGTAATGGGGAACGTGGCTGTGGAACTCTTCCCCATCGGCCACGCCTACGCAGTTGGTTTGGTAAATAAATGGCCACAACTTGGGAAGCACTTGGCCGATTAATATCAAACCTTGAAAAGGCACACACTCAGGTCCTCAGCAATATAGCTGGCAAGTTTCAATTAGATCAGACCAGTGGTCACAGACACACAGACACACAGACACAGAGATTGCTGGAATTATTGATAGATGAGGGCTTGTTCCTGCCCGCACCTCCACGCCGATCAGGGCATATTTCAAATGTTGTGATATGGCAGTGTCCACAGCCACTTCCGTTGCTGTTGGCTGACTGGCCATGGTATTGTCTGAAAAATAATAAGAATATCCACTTCGTATATATTGGGCTTTATGATCATCAAACAAGACTTGCAATGTCAATTACGCTCAAGTCATGCACATTATAAACTGTCATTTAGTATAATTCATTACCTCTGACAACTTTATAAAAATTCAGGTTCCGGAAAGGTCTCTTCCCATTCTTTCCACACAAATTGTATGTGGACATCACAGCATTGGACATCGCCCTTATTTTAGAAAATAAAAACAATTTAGTACACCAGTGTTCGAAGCAGCTTGTAACAAATTTTAAGTTCTACTGCCCTTAAAAGCCTCCATTAATATTATTCTTCATAATATAAAGTTATTTTCATGTCTTTTGATAACCATTTTACCAAAGGAAAACAATTGTGCACCGACAAACTTGAACAACTCCCCAAGTGACAAACTACCGCAATGAAGGAAGGCTTCATTGTTACAAGCGGCAGTTTGTCGGCGGCCAAAGGGTTAATTTTTTTTTTATGACAAAACCACAGTTTTTCGCGAACATTAACTGACAATTGTTTTCCTTTTGCCTTTGGTTCGGCCTACCTCGTTAAAAGAGGACATTAAAAACAATGTATTATAAAAATTATATTAATTGAGGCTTTTTTAAGGGCAGCGGAACTATAAATTTGTTATATTGCGGTAAAATTCGGTAATTCGTCGGACCCGAACGGCCGAAGCATTATCCACACCAGAAAAATATTTTAAAAGGTTCTGAACCAATTAAACTTGTCCAAAGTAATTTTTGCAGAGTTCCCTTTTTGCCACAGACCGGTGTTTTTTTTCACCAGACCCGCGGAAAAATGAATTCATTATTTACCGTCGATTTGTACACACGATCAGGGCCATGTCAGGGCCAGGTCAGCGACAGTTGAACGTGATAAACGAACGATTAAATCGGGTGTTGGAGGATTCGATCGTCAGATGCACGTTCGAGGCCAATGCTCGAACCACTCGCGTGCCCCGAAGGTCTCGGACTCGGGAGAGTTTTGATTGAATGTAACTTTATATAGATTCCAGCACACCAGTAACAGGAACACATCATGGAATCTGTGATCTTAAAAACGTCCAAAAACAAAAGCTAAGACACATAAAATCGATTTATAATATTATACTTACCAAAAATGATCACAACAGAAGATAATTTTAACTAATAAAGCTAAAGTCTTCTGCAGATTAAAGCGGATTGTGTGCCACACTCAGAAACAGCTTAAAGTTCACAAGTTTAACCAAACCTTGCAAATGGCGGCTCGTGATGCGGAAATAGGAATTAGCCAATCAGATCTCTCCTCCAGTGAAAGGCAGACACAACCACACGTCACGAGGTGGAAAAGCGATCACCCTGGAAACACATGAGGCAGAAAAACTAGCAGTTTTCGATCATCGAGCTGCGCGTGGCAGCTGTACCGCGTCGTGATATGGTTGTACAACCAAGCGGCCTATTCCCAACGTCGTGAATCTTTCATACTGACGTCGTGTGTCTGCTGGGTTCTTATGCATACCTTTATTTTGGCAGTGTAAAGGTAACTGACAACTCTGTATATGAAAAAAAAATAACCTGGGTTACGTGCATTATGCAGAAACATACCTACTGCTTATAATTCGAAACACTTCACTGCACTGGAAAACGTGGGGACAGGAATACTGAATTGTAAATGGTGGAGACTTGTAATACCCTCCCCCACCTGGAGGAGGCGCTACACGATACACATTTACAAAGATAATTTGCGTCCCTCCTGCTCCCCCCAAAACCACCGTAAAGATAAGAACACCCCTATATATTAAGTGGGGTCATGATCCTGTGAAGCAAGTCTGGACGCAATCAGCCCAGAACTGTTGGAGGAATAGCACGACAAACAAACAAACAAACACACACACACACACACACACACACACACACACACACACACACAGTCCGTGAATTATAGTAAGGATTCAAAATGCTCGTCACTGGGATTATATTCCATTATATAACAAGACATATACCAAGTTACATTACCAGTAAATATTGCCGACTTTATACTTTACATATTGCAGGGACATAATGCAGCACATCCATTTGCTTACCACTGAATTGAGCTATTATTAAAATCCTGAAACTGTCATTTTAACAGATTTCTTGCATGCTCTATAGTGCTCTCCAGCAATGTAAAACACACACGCACACGCACACACACACACACACACACACACACACACACACACACACACACACACACACACACACACTTTGTGACCCCTCACTCAGCATTGTGGAAGAACCCCAAACAGGTATGGCCACATAATTTCAATGCTATAATCAGCAGTTCTATGAACATGATAAGCATAACTACCAGCCACTCACATAAATAATGGAACTATCCAAGTCTAATGTAAATGTTACTGAGCTTTTGCAAAACAGCATTATTTTTTAAAATAACACTTGCTCACAAAAGCTGAGAAAAACCTCTAATATTTAAAATTTTATTGAACCAGCAGCACCTTACAGCTTAATTGGCTTGGCTGAGTGTGTGAATCAAATCAATAATTTATTCTCATCCAGCAGGACACTGCATTGGTAAAAGCAGCTTGGAATCTTTTATACTTACCAGTGCGTGAATAAACTCGATAACACTCGAGTACAAAAACAGCCAACTCCTCTTGCAGATTTCAATTTTACTTAGGTTTTGTTGTTCTCCTTGGACAAACAATGGCCTTTGATGCACTGTGCCTTGTTAGTATGCCTGTTGGTGTGAGCCATCATCCTGCACATGTAATCTGTAGGGAGATTTAAGTACTTTTCTCTCCTTGTATTGATTTCGTCAGTTATACACTTTCTCTGCCTTTTACTGGCCTTGATACTTTGTGACTAAGTCTCATAATGGATGCTAATGGTATAAACACATTTTGCTGCCTCTCTTATTGTGCCAAACATCTAAAATATTAGAATTTTTAATATAAGTGGCATTGTTTATAAAGTGTCTGCTCTGAATCTGGGAGGTCAGTGGTTTGATTCCATCTCTCGTTGAGTCATACCAAACGCAATAAAAAGGTTTGTGCTGTTTCCTTGTTTCACCTCTGGAACAAAGTCTTTTAAAATTTGCACAGCCTCATCATTTAATATTTTTAAACATCTCTTAGAATTCTATCATTTAACAGTTGCCTATTTCTTAATTCATTTACTTTTGGTGCCTTTTGATTATTTATAAAATGATTTGAGATTTTGTTCAAAAAGAAAAGTGCGACATAAGAAATTAAACTGAATCCACATGTTTGAAACACTTGAATAAGACTACAATATTTTTCAAGAACATGTTTAGTAAAACAAAATACCCATTTGCAGTGGCATGCAGAAGTATTCACCATCCGCCAAAGTTTTCACATTTTGATGCCTCCTGAGGTTATTTCATGATGCTTTCGCATCAAACATAATATATAGATTCTTCACAAACTACTCCAAAGTGAAAAGCTAAAAAATGGAGATAGAATGCGAATAAGTTAGATTAACAGATAAAAATCAGATGACCATCAGTTGTATAAGTATTCAAACCCTTTACCTCATTTCCCATAAATCATTTCAAGTGCAAATTATTTGTTTGTAAGGTTACAAAATACAGGTTTGACCTGCATGTAATCAGTGGTTTAACTTATAATTAAACTCCCTCACTTATCTCAGGAGTTTTATGGTGCAACTCACTTGGTCAACCAATAAGGCAAACATCAAGATCAAGGAGCTTACCAAAGAAGTCAGACATAAAGTGGTGGAGAAGCACCATTGAGGAGAGGGTTATAAGAAGATTTCAAAGTCACTCATTATCCCTTTGAGTACTGTGAAATCCATCATTAAGAAATGGGAAACATATCATACCACCCAGACTCTACCCAGATCAGGTCGCCCATCCAAACTCAGCAGCCAGGCAAGCAGGAAACTTGTTCGGGATGTCACTGTAAATCCAACAATGAGTGAATGCTCTGCAAGGCTCTATGTCTGAGATGGGGATCAGTGCTCATCAATCAACAATATTCCATTCCCTTCACAAAGCTGGCTTCTGTGGACAAGTGGCAAGAAAGAAGCCATTACTGAAAAAAGACTCATCTAAAAGCTCATATGGAGTTTGTGAAACAGCATCTTAATGATACTGCAGGCATGTGGAGCAACGTTTGTGGTCAGATGAGACAAAATTGAACTTTTTGGTCTAAATTCAAAGCGTTACGTCTGGCACAAGCCTAACACTGCACATCACCCAGTCAACACCATTCATACTGTCAAGCAAGGTGGTGGCATCATTATGTTATGGGGCTGATTTTCATCAGCAGGGACTGACAAACTTGTCAGGATAGAAGGGGCAATGGATGGTCCAAAGTACAGGAGAATCCTCAATGAAAACTGAGCTTGAGTCAGCCATGAATCTGAAACTGGGTAGGAGATTCACATTTCAACAGGACATTAATCTGACTCGCAAAGCTAAAGTCACACTGGAGTAGCTGAATAAGAAGAAAATAAATGTTTTTGAGTGGCCCAGTCAAAGTGCTGACTTGAACCCAATTTAACATTTATGGTGAGACTTGAAGATTGCAATCCATCGACGATCCCCATCAAAGTTGACAGAACTGGAGCAATTGTCACATGAAGAATGGGTAAAGATTTCTCCATCTCACTGTGCAAAGCTGTTGAGACCGACCCAAAAAGACACATAGTGGTCATTGCTGCAAAAGGTGTTTCCACCAAGTACTGACCTAAAAGGCTGAATACTTTCACAAGCAGTGAATTTTGATTTGTATATGTTTTTTGCAGGTATTCCTGACATGTAACCTTCTTCAACTATAACAGAGTTTAGTTTGACCTCTTCAATTATGAATATAATAAAGTTCATTTGGAAAAAATGTTTCTACATATTTTGTATTTCATTGAAATGTTGCATTATTGGTAGGGGGTGAATACTTTTGCAGGCCACTGTAAGAGTTTACATAAAGAGTATAAAGACAAATAACCACATCAAGGCAAAACCATGATAGCATTGTAAATAAATAATAATTACATTGATAAAGTTACTGCCATGCAATACCATATGATTTTCAAATATAGTAATGCATCAAAGAAATACAAAGCTTCAAAAGATAGCAATGATAGGTGAGAATAAATGGGAGGAATGAAGACATTCTCATGAAACTGCAGAAAGCTGGCTTCACCAAACATGAAGCTGAAAATCATCCTCAGACTCTGCAAACCAGACATGATGGAAATAAACAGAAATGGCACTTTAAAAATTGATTTCCATGATGTCATATGTTCACTCACCTCATGGGTGGCTGTCATTTTTGGAGAATATAAATTGCGATGGACAATAGTTATGTTGAACAATGCCATAACAATCTTGGTCTTGTGCTTCTATTGACATATGAAGAATTTCCAGTGAAGTATTTGCCTAAAAAATGAGCAACGATTAAAGTGCTGATAGAAAGTCTCCACCCCCTTTCAAAATTTTCACCTTTTTGCCTTATAGCCTGGAAATAAATTGCATTAAATCAGAATTTTCCACATTAACAAATTATAACCCACAACTTCGAAGTTAAAAACAAATCCTACAACTTTCAGAAGATTTATTAAAAATACAAAACTAGAATATATTGGTTGGATAAGTGTCCACCCCCCCCCCCCTTTACTTATAAAAGCAATTGTAAATTAGCTCGTGTAACCAATCACCTTAAAAATCACACAATAATTTAATTAGCCTCCACTTGTGTTAAATTGTAGTGATTCTGATTATTTCAGAATAAAATAAGCTGTTTCTGCAGGATTCCTCTGCAGGCGAGTGAATTTCACAGCAAAGACTCAACCATGAGCACCAAGGATCGAACTTTCAAAAGACCTCTGGCATAATGTTGTGGAAAGGCACAGATGAGGGGATGGGTATAAAAATACTTCAAAGGCCTTGGAAATCCCTTGGAGCACAGTCAAGACAATCATTAACAAGTGGAAGGCGTATGGTACCACCAAGACCCTGCCGAGTTCAAGCCATCTCTCCAAACTGGATGACCAAGCAAGGATAAGACTGATCAGAGAGGCCACCAAGAGGACAATGGCAACTTTGACAGAGCTACAAGCCTCTATGGCAAAGACTGGTCACTGTGTGCATGTGACAACAATATCCCAAGCACTCTGCAAGTCTGGCCTGTAGGTAGGGTGGCAAGAAGGAAGCCATTATCCCAAAAAGCCCACCTTGAGTCCCATTTGAGGTATGCAAAAAACACTCCGGAGATTCTGAAGCCATGTAAAAGCAAAAAGTTTTGTGGTCTGACGAAACCAAGATGGAATTTTTTGGCCTAAATGCAAAATGTTACATTTGGCGCAAACCCAGCATAGCACATCACCCAAAGAACACAGTGGCGGATCTAGAGGGGGGGTTGGGAGGGGTTGCAACCCCCCCCCCCAACCCCCCTCTAGATCTGCCACTGGAACACCATCCCTACTGTGAAGCATTGTGGTGGCAGCCTCATGTAATGGGGATGTTTCTTATCAGCAGGGACTGTGGTACTTGTCAGTATAGAAGGAAGGATAGAGCAAAATACAGAAAAATCCGAGAGGAAAACCTACTGCCCTCTGTAAGAAAACTGAAATTTGAATGGGAGTTCACCTTTCAGCATGACAACAACCCAAAGCACAAAGCCAAAGCTACATTTTGGTGGCGAAGGAACAAAAACATAAATATCCTTGAGTGGCCCAGTCAGAGCCTCAACCTAAATTCAATCGAAAATCTGTGGCATGACTTGAAGATTGCTGCCCATCAACGAAAGCTCCCCATGCAACTTGACAGCTTGAACAGTTTTATGCAGAAGAATGGGCAAATATTACCCAATCAAGGTGGGCAAAGTTGGTAGAGACCTATCCCAACAGACTCATAGTTTTAATTGCTGTCAAAGATGCTTCCAACAAAGTATTAACTCAGGCGTGGGGGTGGACACTTATCCAAACAAGATATTCTAGTTGTGTATTTTAAATGAATTTTCTGAAATTTGTAGAATTTGTTTTTCACTTGGAAGTTGTGGGTTACAATGTGTAAATACATGTAGAAAAAGTCTGATTGAATGCAATTTAATTCCAGGCTATAAGGCAACAAAAGGTGAAAATTTTGAAAGGGGGTGTAGACTTTCCATAGGCACTCGACTCTCTTGAGATAAAGTGTGCTTAATAAAGTAATCTTTATTACTGCATCAACTGTGGCCAAATTATCAATAGTGACAAACATGAGGGAAGCAAATTGTTTGTAAATCGATGAGAAAAGTGCCTGGTACCATAATTGCTGAAGTAGAAATCACTTTTCATTTGAAATTGCTTTTCTGATAAAATAATCCTTCCCATTTTTGGCAAAAAATTATCGTTTAAATTGTTTACACAAACATGTGAAAATTTGCTTTCAGCAAGAAGCGTTTAAATTCCATCACAAATCGCATATGCCCGTTGGTTGCTATCAAGGCTTGCCGTGACCACTTATGATGCACATGAAGTAGCTCTGGCGAGAGGAGTGACAATTGATCGGAGAAAAGATACGACTTGGTTCAGCCGATGGCACTATGGATTAACACACGCTACAGCAGTCAGCTTGAGTGGTAAAAGTACCAGTTGTGTCTTCCATTGATGGTACTAGCTATCAGAGAAATTTTAAAGTTGCAAAAGCTTTTGTTTTTTAATATTGTCGAGGCACACGGACAAACTAGAATAGGATGCAATATAAAAAAAAACTAACAAGCAGAAGGAGAGGAGGAAACAAACACCAGCAGGGTTGAAGGACATGAGAGAGAGAGAGAGAGAGAGAGAGAGAGAGAGAGAGAGAGAGAGAGAGAGAGAGAGAGAGAGAGAGAGAGAGAGAGAGAGAGAGAGAGAGAGAGAGAGAGAGAGAGAGAGAGAGAGAGAGAGAGAGAGAGAGAGAGAGAGAGAGAGAGAGAGAGAGAGAGAGAGAGAGAGAGAGAGAGAGAGAGAGAGAGAGAGAGAGAGAGAGAGAGAGAGAGAGAGAGAGAGAGAGAGAGAGAGAGAGAGAGAGAGAGAGAGAGAGAGAGAGAGAGAGAGAGAGAGAGAGAGAGAGAGAGAGAGAGAGAGAGAGAGACTTTGAAGAACAGGATGTGAGGTGGAAACAGGATTAGGGGAGGACACAGGGACAGGTTAAGACAAAACGTGATGTTTGGTAAGTGAAAAGAATGAGCCAAAGCTGGACAAGATGAATGCAGAAGCAAAGTCTCAGGAAGGAAACCAGGAAAGATGGAAAGTTGGAAAGAGGTGGGTTTGAGGTGAGTTAACGGTAGAAGAAAAAAAATCACAGTTTTGGATGGGGGGGGGTGAGCTGAGATGATGATTAACAGATGTCTTAAATATCTGGAAGGAAGAATGAGTAAAAAAAAAATGTGGAAGTTGATTTCACAGGTGAGTGAAAAGTCGAGGAACGAATGAATGGAGGTGAGCAGTGATTTTGGATTTTGAGAGTTTCACCAGAAGGAGGTTGTTGGCAGATTTTGTGCACCCTGCAGAAACTTGAGGGTGGGGAGGAGAGGGTGGTGAGGGCATGGGCAGAGCACGGAAAGAGCAGAGGACAGAAGATGAGAAAGGAAACAACAGAAAGAGAGACAGAGAGACCACCATCCTGTCTGCAATGTGGATAAGAGTTCAGGTGTGCCAAGGAAGGACTTTGCAGTAAGTGTCTTACTTTGCAATCAGTGACTGGCTTTTTAGGTCAACTTAGAGATATGGTCTGACCAAGAAAGATCATGTCTAATAGTGAGACCAAAAAGTTTGAGTGACTGAAGGTCTTCAAGAGGATTGTTAAGAAAGTCGATGGGAGGGTTTGCCAGATGGTTGTTTTGGAGAGACTGCGAGTGTGTGGGATTTCTCAGGATTGAAAGTAAAATTCCAAGTGTTTGATTCCATCATGGTCTGCAGAGAGGGAAGAGGCTGCTGCCTGTCTATCTCAAGGATGGGGGTTGTTATTGGCAGAGGGTAGAGTTATCAGCAGAGAGATAAAGAGGATTTTCCAGAGTCAGAGAGATTCTTGATGAAGATTAGAAATAAAAATTTTGATACATTTCTTTTGACCGGGTTTGCGACGTGATGTTGCTGAGGTTTGTAAATCCTGTCACCCATGTCAGATGATAGAGAAACGAAATCAACAATTCCATCATCACCATTAAAATACATTCCTGTTCTTGATGAACTATTCAGCCGTGTGATTATTGATTGTGTACGTCCCTTACCCAAGACTAAGGCAGGTAACCAATACTTGCTTACTATTATTTGTGTTTCCATTAGGTTCCCAGAGGTGACACCTCCCAGAAAAAAATTGTGGCCCCAAACATTGCCAATGCCTTAGTTCAGTTATTTACAATTGTTGGCACACTTCAGGCCATACAGTCTGTTGAGGGACCAAATTTCATGTCCAAACTTTTTCAACAGATTTTTCACCAGTTGGGAGTTAAACAGGTCAAGTCAAGTGCTGACAATCCTACGTCAGAATGTGCATAGAAAGATTCGTAGGAGATGCTACTCCAGTAAAACAGCACCCATACAGGATGAACCCAGTCAAGTTTGAACATTTTCAGGAGGATGAGTACATGCTTGAGAATGACATCATTGAACCTAATTACAGTGAATAGAGTTCACCTTGTATCCTGGCACCCAAGCCAGATGGCAGTTTCCATTGTTGCATTGATTTAAAACTGGTCAATGTATGTCAAGAACTGACTCGTTTCCAATCCGGAGCATTGATGATTGCATTGACAGTATTGGTCAAGCCAACTTTGTGAGAAAGTTTGACGTATTGAAGGTTATTGACTTGGGGTTATTCCTGTAATCTGTTGGGAAGTTTTACAAAGGGTAATATGGGTAATTTTTTTGTATTTCTAAATGCTACTCCTGGCTGTGAAAATGTTTACTTGTTGTTGTTTGTATTTTGTGTGAAGGGTAAGAAAGTTCTCATTGTTCAAACTTTCTTCCTTGAAGGGGGAAAATGTTACGGACCAGTAAAACATTTAATTGTGCTTTGGTGAAGGCTATATTGGTTGTTAAATTTATTGTGAAGTAACTACACCAACAACAACAGCAGCACCAATAACAACATGAGGAATAAAGAGGCACCAGCAGTTGGATAACGGAAGGAGAAAGAGATGAGGAGACGAGGAGAGGAAGGCAACAACACATTCTTCTGAGCTGTCACGCTCGTTTTCAAGTGTTGCAGAGCATTTTAAACTGACATACCCAATGAAGGAGGAATCGCGGGTCTTCTGCATGCGAATGCTGGATGGTTCAGCCAAAGGTGGATAAATTTTTTTTGGGGCCATGGGCACAAAAAATATTTAGGCCCAAAATGCCCAAAAAGGATGACCATGTTATTTTCACCTAAAACAGCCCCCCCCCCAAAGAGGACATGTTATTTTCATACTCGCTTAGCCTGTTGCTTTCGACTTGATTGCAAAAAATCTGGAAGAATTACCATGTTTTATTGCCTTTTTCCCCCCTTGGAAAAAAAATGCAATATTATGGTGTTCTATTACGAATCAGCTTGCTATCATTTGCCAAGCCGACCTTTCCTTTCATCAACCATTTCATTGGAGTGCTTGCTTGAGTGCTTAAGCCACTTCGTGAGTGCTCTACAAGCTGATTGGTAATGGAACACACCCCAGCACTTGCAGGAGTTACTAAGTTTTATTTTCTTAGTTTTTGGGTATACGTAGACGAGGCTTGTGGAAGAGCTAAAAGTTTATTGTAGCGTGCTCACCAAGTGGCTTTAGCATTCAAGTGAGTAGTCCAACAAAACCGTTGATAAGGAACGGCTGGCTTAGCAAGCGATAGCAAGCCCCTGGCAAAAATGCTACAGATATAACTGTAGTGTTTGAAAGTTGTACTTTCATATACTATAGTTGGTAACAGGTCTCACTGACTACAGTAGTCTGTAGAGAATTACTACAGGAAAGGAATGGTGTTTTTGCCTGGGGCTGATTGGTAACTGAACACACCACAGATGTGCGAAATCGAAGAAACTTTTGTGGTTCTGCCACTTGTGTAATGAAATGAGTTAATTTTGGGTGATTTTTCAACCCTTTTCACCTTTGTTGAGCTATTCTGCTTTTCAGCACTGCCGAGGTAGTTTCGTTTCATCCTTGGGATAGGTACTTCGACACATTTCTGATTTTGAAAACTACAACGTTCCACCATGCACATGGGTTGGTCCATTTACTAATGATGTGTTGTTTTGTGATTGTACAATAAATTGTATGGTGGATTTGCTGAACAATATTGATATGTATTAACATGAGGAATTATACAAACGAGCAGAGTACCCACCCGATGGGTGACCTTGTTCCAAGCATGCAACACGTTCTTCTGATGCACACCTTTATTCGGGCATTGGAAAGGCAACAACAACAAAAAAAATGGGTTACATGCATGAAGCAAAAACATACTTGTGGCTGATAATTTCAAACACCTCACTGCACTGGAAAACATGGGGACAGGAATACTGTCCTGTAAATGGTGGAGACTTGTAATACCCCCCCCCGCCCCCACAACCTGGAGAGGGCGCTACATGAGATACATTTCCAAAGAATTTGTGTCCCCTCCCCCTTCCCCCAATATCACTGGCAAAGATAAAAAATACCTCTATACACTAATTAGGGTTATCCTGATCCTCTGTAGTAAGTCTGGATGTAATCGACACACAACTGTAGGAGGAGTAGCATGCCAAACAAACAAACGCACACACAAACACCGGTCCATGAATTATAGTGACGATAAGGGAAGAAAGAGGGAAGTGATTGTGAATTTAACGTTCCATCTTTATTTCCTTTCAACATTGTTCTTAACAAATGTTAACAGAAAAAACGTAGGCATGATGGGCCGAATGGCCGTCTCATGCACCAAAGTTCCCTGTGTATCTTTGTGTTATATTGTCAAGAACGGGAAGGAATAGGGAGGGGAGGACAAAGTTGGGAGTGGGGGTGAATGGAGTTGGAAGAGAGAAATTGAGATGTTGGGAATGGGGGGAGGGGGTGGGATTGAGGACTTAGGTTTAGAAGGGGGGTTGACTACTTGGGGATTGGGGCAGTTGAGTACTTGAAGAAGAAAGAATGAGGCGATGACAGAGTTGGGTTTGGGGAGGGAGCCAGAGAGGGGACAGAGTTGGGACTTTGGATCGATGGGTTTGAGGCTTTTGAGAGGGGGGAGGGAGTTTTGTATTGGGAGGGGTGTGAGGATTTGAAGAAAAGAGGAGGGGAGCGTAGAGTTTGGGCGGGGGGGGGGAGATGGAGGACAGAGTTGGGAGGGGGTTGAGGACTTGGGATTGTGTGTGTGTGTGTGTGTGTGTGTGTGTGTGTGTGTGTGTGTGTGTGTGTGTGTGTGTGTGTGTGTGTGTGTGTGTGTGTTGGGGGGGGGAGAGGGTTGGGGACTGGAAGTCACATTTTACATTATGTAGAATTTCCATGGGTCCCAGATAGTCCCGTTGGGTCTTTTGGATCCTCTAGGTATTTTGGGTTCTCGATATATTTTTGGTTTTCTCGATATGTTGGGTCCTCGTGGTCTTCTTGGGCCTTGGGATGTTTTGGATCCCCTGGGTATTTTAGGTCCACAAGGTCTTTTGGGTCCTCTGAATCTTTTTGGGTGTTCATGGTCCTTTGAGTCCTTTGTGTCCTCTGGGTCTTTAAGGTATTTTGGGTTTTCAGGTTCTTTTGGGTATTCAGGGTACTTTGGGTCTCAGGGATCTTTCAGTCTTTTGGGTCTTCAGGGTCATTTGTGTCCTTGGTGTCTTTTGGGTCATTGGGGTCATTTAGATATGCAGGGTTGGTTGGGTCTTCTGGGTCTTTTGGGTCCTCAGGGTTGTTTGGGTCTTTTGGATCCTGGGGGGGGGGGGGGGTGGTTGGGGGTCTTTTGGGTCCTCTGGGTACTTTCGGTTAAGTATTTCAGGTTCTATTTGTGGGTGACATCAGGTCAGCTGCCCAACCAATGGGTGAAGTGCGGATATGCATACATTCAGTACATAATCACAAACACTTGCTTCATTATATATAGATTATATGATGATTATTGTTGTATTTGTATACATTAAACATCGTTATTTATCCATGTGTTTTCTGTACTAATACAAACCCCACCCCCTAATTTTGGAAAGTCCTGTCAGGTTAAACATCAGCTGAAAACATTTTTTAATCGATTCATTATGTGACAGCTCAGTTTCTTTCCTTGAGAGAGACTATTTCCTTTGCACTGTGTTTGCCACCACTCACATGTTGATATGGTTTGTCGGCAAAGTGAGACCCCACCCTCGGGGGGGGGTGTCTCGAAAGATTGTGAACCACGATTGGTCATGTGGGGCCCCCATCATCTGGGGGTCCCATGCAATTGTATAGGTTGCATGGCTCTCATGCCACCTCTGCCCAAGGCCCACATTGAGCTCGCCCGTGCGTTACTTTGCCACTGGGTTCAGTGACTCACCTATTCCCTGACCACGATGGACCAATTTCAACCCACTGGCATTGGTCTGTGGAGGTTCAGCTTCACTTCTTAGATCGTTCCCAGTGAAGTATTATTCACTGAACTCCCTCTACCCATGGAATGTATATGTCGGACATTGCACAACTGTTATATCGGTGATGATTCCAAAGCTTGTATACCCTTGGTGCAATGTTTGGTGATTGACGCGCCATTTTGGAGAAGGCACTCGGAAGGTTGACTGGTGTGTACTCTCAGAGCTTAGTCGTCCCTCCAACCTCTACTATCCTCAGTAAAACATCATTTTCACAGCTTGGAGTTCCCATATTTATCACCTGTAACACAGCTTTACCTGTGGACTTGTGTTCTTCTCCTTGTTTCGGTGATATGAGGACTTCACTTTCTGAGGACTTGTAAAACACAAGTGTCCAGTCGGCTTTATCCTGTGTGCATCCTCCGGACTAGATCCTATCAACCGTGCTCAACGCCTACCTTTCACCCATTTATAACCCCTGGGGTTACTGTTCAAAGTGCGTGCTTGAGATAAGTTGCCACATTGAGAGTATGAGTTAACTTAAAGCTGTTTTGTTGTCTGTGACGTTTGTGCTTGCTTTAATTTGGGAATTCTTAAGAAAGTCATTAAGTGCTACATTTAATAAATATTATTGCACTTAAGGTAGTCAGTAGATATTAATAAATATTCCATATGATGTTACCCTATTTCTCCTGTTGCACATTGGTTTCACCCTTAAAACAACACTACGGGCACATCAGTGTCATTATTTTCTGCCGTGACACCCTCCGGGTTACCGATGCACTCGCTGCAGTGGCCCGAGGTCAACACGTAACATCTATCTCTGATATTTTACCATTAGCAGGCAAGCTCTGTCAGTAGAAATTGAAATAAGGTGAAAAATGCATTTTAAGTGGTTAAGGAGAGATACTTAGAGTTCATCTAGTGTACACATTGGCACCAATGTTACACTTTCACCAGAAATAGGGTTTTGTAAGTCCTTCCCAATGCTGATGTGTGCTGTAGCACTGCAGTCGATCATTGGTCCCATCTTAGAGAGAGATTTGTTTTGTGAAGGAGACGAGAGAAAAAATCAAGGCAGAAAGTCATCATTGTCAAACTGAATGAATGTGTTTATTCTTCGAGAGTTAATTTAATGTCCATACTTGAGCATATTCTCATGACGTTGAAGTGACGTACCGTGGACTGGTTGTCAAAATTCTGTGAGACCTGGATTCCACATATCTAGCACCCACCTCAGATGCAAAAAAATAAATAAGCAAGTAAATGAGTAAGTAAATAAATACAAAGTGTGCCGAGTGTGAGGGATGAAAGTTTTGATGGTGGTTCAAGGCTGAGTGGCTCTTTCTACAATATATCAACAACTACGGGTGCAGTTGATGAATCTTTATTTGTTTCTCAAGGTATTTTCCCTGATACATATGCCATTTTGTTGAAACGTTATGGTAGCAGTTTGTTGCAATTCATGAATAAATCTTTGGACTGGTATGCAGCCATTTTAGGACACATGCTTTTACATCATCATCGTTCCTGAACCCAATTACTTCACTCGAATTTTATTTGAGTGGCCCAAAGAGAAGAAAATCACAAGGTAACAAACCTCGAGTCTGTGGATGATAATTCAGACCTTCTCAATTCTTCTCCACAAGAGCACTAAGGGTCCCATTTCCCATGTGTGTTGACTTTAAATGTCCTCTGGTGAGTGGTTCACTTTTAATATCCTCATTTCAATTTACAGCGAGTAGGAAAATGTTACCTATGACTAATTATGCTCAACACTCCAATTTTCAGACAGGATGGTACAGAGGTAGCACACTTACCTTGAGCTTTAAGATGATCGATATTTCATTTTCAATTCTCACCCCCAATAACAAGCTGTTGCATTTGTGCTTCACAGGCAGGGTGCTGTATTGAAAAGTGTGGCATTCCTTGAATGGATGTTAAGCTCAGCACCAGTCTGCCAGCATTACTTTGTGCAATTTAAAAATCTCACGATGTCTTTCACAAAGAGTAGGAGAGAGATCCTGGTTTAAATTCCAAATACTGGCCTCAACTGTGGATGGCAAGTAATTTGGTCTTCTTATTGGCTTCTGGTCACACTTCTGGCTATCTCAGAATGTTTTTGCTGGCAATGGCTCCTTCATGATAAGAAACTGAATAGAAACAGGTGTTCACATGTCACATGTGAACGGGCATGTTTGAGTAGGTAGGACAACCACAACCTAACCTATGAAAAGACAGTGTCATGCTAAATCCCACATAATGTCGTATAATAAATGAGAAAGAACAAATGTTTTATAGCCCATTTTTATTAAAGGACATGGAGCATGTATTTTCAATTATTTGTTTATATTAAAAGATCTAGCGATATGTTTTTGAAACCCAACAATAATCTGCACGTTTCTTGCTCTGTTGACCAACCTTAACTGCTGCTCTTTGGCTCTGCTTGCGATGGTTGAGTAAGTTGTTCTGTCATTAAGTGGCCTTGTCCCTACATGTATGTTCTTAAGATTAGGGTATGATGCTATTGTTGCCCATCGAGTTGGTATCTTTAATATGCATTGTTATCAATTTGATGTACAAAAATACAAAAGCGTTGGATTTTTTTTTTCAATCATGTGGAAAGAGCTACAAAATGGAAGATGTCTTTTCAATAATTAATTTCAGTTTCTGTTGTTATAACAACAAGGTAACTTAGGATGCACCTGGATAAAATGATTAACAATTTTAGCCAAAAAATTGCATTTTTGTGGTGATTGCTAAACAGTGGAAATGAAAATTGAAAAAGGGAAGAGTTCTGAAAAAAAAAGTCCTGAAAGTCCCTGTGGTGTCAATCTTGTATACCCCATGTTCCCTGCCTCATCCCTCTCCCTTCCACAGATCTCCGAATGTCTCTGTTCCCCACTGTTTTGTCCTTCCCACACCCCTCTCTTGTCATGCCCCCCCTTGCTGTGTGTTGTGTGTTCGCTCTCATACAAGCCTTGGCAAGGTGTACAAAAATAATTAAAAAAATAATAACTTAGCTGATGTGAGCTTTGAGATTGCATTTTCTTCCAATCACCATATATTATGTGATTTAATGTTGCCATCAATGGACATGCTCATCATTACAGAAGTGTTGTGTGCATATTCTATGGCACAGATGGACCAAAGATGTAAAACTTGTCATTCCACAAATGCTGAAATTAACAGCCACAACACACCATCAATTTTCTCTTTTCTCAACCAAATCTACGTGTTATGCTTCCACCTATCTTATGAACCCAAAGCCAAAGCACAAACCAAAAATTCCAGTAACAAATTCCATGCAACACATACATGCTTTGGTAAGGATGCAAGCTTGTCCTGCTCACATGGCAATTAAAATCTTCTCAGATTCATGTTTTCGACCAATAATGAACGAGCTTCTCCATTTGCCTTTGGCTGTGTTAATATTGGGCATTTATTAATGCCAGAGGCTGCTGACACAAATCTATGCTGTTTTGTATCATTCAATGTTCTTTCATACATTGTTGGCTTTATATCATACTCGTGGGGTATGCTTCGACATTGTGAGCAATAACGAACCGTGCTTCCCCATTGTCTCGGGTTGTTCACCTGCATTTATTTATTTTTTCATTTTTTTTATATTTTCATTTCCGAATGCTTTCCAATGGTTCTGTGATTTTTTCCTGGTGCATCGGCTTCGATGTCCATAGGCGTGCAAAATTTCGGCTTTCTACCTCACCCAGAAGGTACTGATCTTTAATACCAAATTCTGAGTTTTAACAAGTGCCGACACCTTTGAATTTAAACATAATTTAGGAAAATGGCCATCCTACTATAAAGAAAGGAAGAGTAAAATTTACAGCGTTAAATGCTCATTTGGAATTGGTAATTTGGTCAGGTGGTTAAACACTTGTTTCGTTCTCCACTCATTGTAGGGTGAGCGTTCCATTTGACAAGCATTATATTTGACATTTGACCCACACACCACAATTGACAAGTATGGTAAGCATGCCTAATCCTCTCAACTTCATGTCAGGAGAAAGTCATGAATTTCAAAGAAAAAAAGGCTTCTTTAAGATTTATATATAGTGACATGCCATGCTGTAAAACACCTATTCTTTTCAAACTTTTGCTGTGTAAGAAATAGACCATTTTATTGTACCAATAATGTGAAATATATCCAAAGTTTAAACAATTTTGATGTTTTATTTTGGTTATTTACTTATTGTGAGTTGGAATAGGGGTTGTGCAGGGAGTGTGAATCGAGACGGCAATGGCAACTGTGCTTTATGTGCTATGTGGCTAACCGGTGTATTTTGGAGCTGGCAGGATTTCCGAGAGATATGTGCGCTCTCCTCTGAGCTTTGTTGCCTGTGTTTGAATCTCGACCCAGCTACAAACTGTCATCCAGGGGTTTCATGTGCCGGGTGATTCAACAATGTGTGTGCTTTCCTCTGGATGGACATTAAACTTGGTGTCCCATCTACCGGCATGAATTGATCGACATTAAAGATCCCACGGTGTCTTTGGCAAAAAGTAGGTGAGCTATCGCCGGCACCCTAAACAAGTTACAAATTCCTGCACACTCACTCGTGTATCCTGCGTTAGAGTGGTGACCCTTTTCAGTATTGTAACCCATAGCCAAAAAACTGCTTCAGTAGCAGCGACCCTTTGTATATAGCAAGCCGATGACGATGATTAGTGTAGTATGAAATGTGAGAGACAATGTTTGGGGTGGTGGGGAATGGAAATGTATCACAATGGGGACATTTACAATCTAAAAATAAAGAGCTGACGGGCGAGTTTATTGGTTTAAAAATTCATTTACAACTAATTAAAATTGTGGCGAGTAGCTTAGCGTGAGGAGCGATTTAAGTTCATGTGGCATAAAAAAATAAAACATCTGCCCCGATTGATGCATTTCCACCAATAAACCCCAAGTGATTATCTTTCATTCTCCACCAGGCCTTTAGCTATTTTGGTGTCAATCTGAAAAATAATTATTGATCCATGAACAGCGCAGTAAAAGCCTTGTCCACTCAACAGATTACCTGTGTGTCAGGGATGACCACATCAGCTGCCTCAACAGCAATTCGATGACGAGAACAAAAAGAATACTTGTTGCTGAGTGTTGTCAAGATGTACCAGTACCTTGTCTTGGGCATCGAAGTCGTGCAAAATTGAAATGGGAAAAATGTCATAGGTCCGATGTCATCTCATATATATGTATATAGAGTGGGGAGAACAAGTATTTGATACACTGCCGATTTTGCAGGTTTTCCCACTTACAAAGCACGTAGAGGCCTGTAGTTTTTATCATAGGTACACTTCAACTGTGAAAGACAGAATCTAAAACAAAAATCCTGAAGATCACGTTGTATGATTTTTCAATAATTAATTTGCATTTTATTGCATGAAATACATATTTGATACATCAGAAAACCAGAACTTAATATTTGGTACAGAAACCTTTGTTTGCAATTACAGAGATCAGACGTTTCCTGTAGTTCTTAACCAGGTTTGCACAGACTGCAGCAGGGATTTTGGCCCACTCCTCCATACAGATCTTCTCCAGATCCTTCAGGTTTCGGGGTTGTCGCTGGGCAACACAGACTTTCAGCTCCCTCCAAAGATTTTCTATTGGGTTCAGGTTTGCAGACTGGCAAGGCCACTCCAGGACCTTGAGATGCTTCTTATGGAGCCACTCCTTAGTTGCCCTAGCTGTGTGTTTCGGGTCGTTGTCATGCTGGAAGACCCAGCCACGCCCCATCATCAATGCTATTGTTGAAGGAAGGAGGTTGTTGGCCAAGATCTCACGATACATGGCCCCATCCATCCTCCCCTCAATACGGTGCAGTCATCCTGTCCCCTTTGCAGAAAAGCATCCCCAAAGAATGATGTTTCTACCTCCATGCTTCACGGTTGGGATGGTGTTCTTGGGGTTGTACTCATCCTTCTTCTTCCTCCAAACACGGCAAGTGGAGTTTAAACCAAAAAGCTCTATTTTGGTCTCATCAGACCACATGACCTTCTGCCATTCCTCCTCTGGATCATCCAGATGGTCATTGACAAACTTCAGACGGGCCGAGACATGCGCTGGCTTGAGCAGAGGGACCTTGCGTGTGCTGCAGGATTTTAATCCATGACGGCGTAGTGTGTTACTTATGGTTTTCTTTGATACTGTGGTCCCAGCTCTCTTCAGGTCATTGACCAGGTCCTGCCGTGTCGTTCTGGGCTGATCCCTCACCTTTGTCATGATCATTCAGGCTCCACGAGGTGAGATCTTGCATGGAGCCCCAGACTGAGGGAGATTGACTGTTATCTTGAACTTCTTCCATTTTCTAATAATTGCGCCAACAGTTGTTGCCTTCTCACCAAGCTGCTTGCCTATTGTCCTGTAGCCCATCCCAGCCTTGTGCAAGTCTACAATTTTGTCCCTGATGTCCTTAGACAGCTCTCTGGTCTTGCCCATTGTGGAGAGGTTGGAGTATGATGATTGAGTGTGGACAGCTGTCTTTTATGCAGATAACGAGTTCAAACAGGTGCAGTTAATACAGGTAATGAGTGGAGAATGGGAGGGCTTCTTAAAGACAAAACTAACAGGTCTGTGAGAGCCAGAATTCTTACTGGTTGGTAGGTGATCAAATACTTATTTCATGCAATAAAATGCAAATTAATTATTTAAAAATCATACATTGCGATTTTCAGGATTTTTGTTTTAGATTCCGTCTTTCACAGTTGAAGTGTACCTATGATAAAAATTACAGACCTCTACGTGCTTTGTAAGTGGGAAAACCTGCAAAATCGGCAGTGTATCAAATACTTGTTCTCCCCAATATATATATATATATATATATATATATATATATATATATATATATATATATATATATATATATATATATATATATATATATATAATTGTGTCTTGGGAGTTGAAGCTCTGTTTGTCATGGGCAGGATATCAAGGTGGTGCATGAGCTCTTGCCATATTTGGCTCAGCATATTTGCATCCACCAGTGCACATGCAGCAGTGATCCGAAAACGAAGATCCTGCATGTTTGTCACCTTGGTGTTGTGGACAACATCTTTGACAAACCCCCACAAAAAAAAACAAAAAAAAAACAAGGGGTATTATGTCTGGTGATCGTGGGGGCCAGGCGGTTGGGCCATCTCGGCAATTCAGTAACCTGGAAATTTTTCATTCAGGTTGGCTTTCTGTTTCTGACAACTTTCAGTCTCTTTAAACCTCCTGCACCACTCTCTTATACTCGTCCATGATGGAGGATTCCTTCCATAACTTACGGAAATTACGCTCAACTTGCGTGTCAGATCTCATCTTGCTGAACCATTTGACGCACTGAGCCTTCGCCTGTGAAGTCGTTATTTTCTTTTACATTAAACTGCTGAGGTATATATATATATATATATATATATATATATATATATATATATATATATATATATATATATATATATATATATATATATATATATTGTAGATATCTTCTTCTTCTTCTTCTTTCGGCTGCTCCTGTTAGGGGTCGCCACAGCGGATCATCCATATGATCCGCATAGTGATTTGGCACATGTTTTACGCCGGATGTCCTTCCTGACCCAACCCTGCTCGTCTCTTACGACACAGGGATATGTGTGTGTATAATTATATATATATATATATATATATATATATATATATATATATATATATATATATATATATATATATATATATATATATATATAATGCCCATTCTGACCACTCACTCACTGACTGATATTAAAGAACTCGTATTGAGGTACTCTTCAAGATCCAGGTGTATTCCTGATGCAATTATGTCCAACTTGTGAATTATAGCACATTTGTGATCAAATATGGTAAAAAAAAGAAAATGGTATCGTGATTTTGAATGAGTAACACATACTTTCATATAAATCAATTTGGACAAGACCTACCTCTTATGTAGGTATCAATGGCTGGTTTATAATTCATTTTTTAATATGTACGAATAGTAGCAGTTTACAAAACAAATCATCGGTTTTATCATGATCAATCATTTTCAATCTAAATAATGTTGTAATTTGCTGTTACCTTTCTGTGCATGGTAAGAATGGTAAGAGACATGATTCGAACAATCATTCATGTATACAGACAATATACATGAACTTGTTAAACCATATACTGTATATCTACACCAATAAATGGCAGTGTGCATGCGTGTGTGTTTTTTTATCCTCCATAATTCCAAAACTATAAAACCTCGCAGCCTGAAACTTTGCATGCATACTAAGAAATCTCCAAGGAAGTGCAACAGTGAAAATTGGATGTTTGAGTTAATTAAAACACCCCTTTGAAGATAAATGACGGCCTTATTTAATTATATCCTTCATCAGGTGCATCCTCGGTCACCTCGCTCTTTGGGGTCTGAAGGCATCTCCTGGTAACCTCGCTGGCATATGAAGCCGTCATGTTTTTTTGGCCTGCTCAACCGTGCGGTGACTTGGAACAGGCCACAACGATTTCTTAACGATAATGGTTTTTTTTTCCACTTTCCTCACTCATAGTATCGAATGCCTGTTTAGCATAACTACGAATCGTTGTGTACAACGCTTTTTTAAGGACTGTAGTTTTCAAATAAGGATCTTGGAGCGATTACATCCATTATATGATGCAATTTCCCACTATCTACTCTCATGGACTAATTAAAGTACATCATCAAAACAGTATTTCGGTTTTGAGGATCGGATATCATCCGAACTAAACAAGTGTCGAAATGTGTTGTGAAATTTGATAATTTATAGAAATAATGAGTCTTATAACGAAGCCAATATACATATTTACTAAAAGCAAGAGAGGCTATGTTCCCTCCTCCATCGATACACAAGAAAATGTGAAATTTCCAAAGCATTAAACTTATCTTTTGTCGACTGTTTGGAGAATTATATTGAGTGAACAAAAGATTTAGGAATGTGCTAAAATTCACTACCTTCATTGAGCTATATGATTTAATGCATTCACTGCTAGTTGGGTATGACAGGAACGAATGGGTACTGAGAGTGAAGGGGTTGGGGACGCAAGATTTGGAAGCAAACACAGAATTGAGGGCATTGATCATCCTTCTTATGAGCAGAGTCGGCCGTGTTGTCATTTGAAGAGAGGGAAGGGATGGAAGGGGAACATACACCAGAGACAGAATTAACAAGGCACCACCAAGTTCTAGAGGAGGTAGACAAATTTGAAAGTTCATTATTGAGATCGTGCTGCTGCTGCTAATTATGCCTGTGCATTTTATTTGACCCATGGTGCAGTGGAAAGGATGAGCAGGTCGTGCTGCTGCTGCTGGTATTTGTGCTCATGGACTTCATTTGGCACATGGTGCAGGTTGAACCGAGTGACTTCTGAACTGTGATTTTTGTGATTTTGTGAGTTTTGTGAGAGAATTGTTTGACTTTTGTGAAAGCATATATTTGGTGTGAGCTGAATAAGCACAAATATAATGAATTAAGGAGAGTGTCGAGAGCAGGACTTAAGGAAGGAGAAGGGGCGGTGGGAGGAAGAAGAGAGGGAGTGAGTGGAGTGGGGGTTGGGATGAGTGCCTAAATGGTGGGGGTGAGGAGTCAAGTGTAGTGGGAGAGCCAAGGGGTGGGCAGTGAGTGGAGAAAAAGCGGTGTGTGTGCATGTACGCATATAAGAACGCTAGAAAATAGCGTAATGGGTCCAGCAGGTCAGCCCGGGCAGCACTGCTGATTGATGACCAGTGTCCCAAACAGATCACGATGGTACTAGCTCTGCAAGGTGGGCAGCGGTTCAGAAGCGAGGTTTAGCTAGGTAGTTTGAATGTAGGATAAATTTTGGGGTGAGGGGAGGGGTAGAGGAGTTCTGTTGGTGGAGATGATGCAGAGAAGGAGGTTGGAACTGTTGTGTGTGCAAGAGAACAAATGGAAAGGAGACATTGTGAGGAGGTTGTTGGGAGGATACAAGCTGTTGTACATGGGTGGGGATGGAAGGAGTAATGGTGTGGGAATAATAGTATCAGAAGAGATTAACAAGCAGGGGATAAGAGTGGAAAGATGGGAGGGATGGATAGTTATGGCATGGGTGGTGGTACAGAGGCAAATGGTTTGTGTTATGTCAGTATATGGCCCACAAATGGAAAAGACTGGGACAGAGAAGCAGGAATTCATGGACGCATTGGAGAGGATGATGGGATTGGTTGAGCTGGAGGTGATGCTGTGCATTTTAGGGGACTTTAACGCACGTGGGAGTAGCGGAGTCGGGTGAAGAGTAGTGTTTTGTAAATTTGGTTGGGGAATGAGGAATTGAGAGTGTCAAGAGCTGATGGAGCTGGTGGTGAGGAATGGGATGGTGAGCAGAATAGCTGGTTTATTCTTTCAAAAGTGGGAAAGCCAAAAGATTACCTATTGGAGTGGACCTCATAGAACAGAACTGGATTTGGTAGTGGTAAGGAAGTGACAGTTGTGGAGGGTTAAGGATTGTAAGACAGTGGCAGGAGAGCATTTTACCACCAGGCACAAGCCCGTTGTGTTTTGTGGTATGGATAGAGAAAAGGAGGGAGGTTAAGAGCAGGGTTTGGATATTATTATGTGGGGATTGTGTTGGGGAAACATCATCATTGAGCACAAGGAGAGTTTGAAGGCGAGGTATGAGGAACTTAGCGAATAAGCAAAAGGTTTGGCGGAGGAGTGGAAGAAGTACAGAGAGGCATTTAAGGGAATTGCAGAAGTTTCGTGTGGAAGGACATTTGGAAAGTGTGCATCGTCGAGGGATAGATACCAGGTATGGTGGACGGAGGGGGTAGAAAATGCAGTTGGTGAAAAGAAGGAGGTTTGGAAGAGGATAGAGAAGATCAAAGATAGGGGGAGGCAGCTGGATATGGGGTTGCTACACTTGTATCGGCAGATGAAGAAAGCAGCAAGGGGAGCTGTGGATAAGGTGAGGAATGATATGGAACAGGAGGTATACATCAAGTAGGAAGAGCATGGTGTGAGGAAAATGACATATAACTTGCCTTGTTTTAGGGATGAGTGTGGTAAAGTCATGAATGGAGGTGGGGCGGTGATCAAGGATGGTGGTGGGAGGCTTGGGGCAGAGAGGGGGCAGTATTGAAGGTGTGGGAAGAGTATTTCAAAGAACTGTTGAACTGGAAAGGAAGCAATGGTGAGCTGGAGCTACTGTGTTATGTCGATGGGAAAGTGGCATTGGTGTAGATCACAGAGGAGGAAGGGTGGACAGCATTGAAGAGGATGAAGGGAAGAGCACCAAGCATTAATGAGGTGTGTACAGAGATGACAATTGCAATGGAAGGAGTCAGAGCCAGGTGGACAAAGAGGCTGTTGAACATATGTATGAGAAATGGTTTAATTCCAGAGGAATGGAGGAAGGCTAATTGTGCCAATATGGAAGGGAAGGATGACACCATACTTCAGTCATATACAGGGTGTTCCAAAAAGACGCAGACAACTTTGGTTGTTAATATATTTAGAACCACAAATGGTGTGATAGCTTTGAGTTGATATGATACAAAATCTCATAAAGTTTTGTGCACACTATCAATACACTTTAATGTGAGCTCTGTTTGTCATGGTCAGGACATCAAGGTGGTGCATGAGCTCTTGCCATATTTGGCTCAGCATATTTGCATCCACCAGTGCACATGCAGCTGTGATCCGAAAACGAAGATCCTGCATGTTTGTCACCTTGATGTTGAGGACAACATCTTTGACAAACCCCCACAAAAAAGGGGGTATTATGTCTGATGATCGTGGGGGCCAGGCGGTTGGGCCGTCTCGGCAATTCAGTAACCTGGAAATTTTTCATTCAGGTTGGCTTTCTGGTTCTGACAACTTTTAGTCTCGTTAAATCTCCTGCACCACTCTCTTATACTCGTCCATGATGGAGGATTCCTTCCATAACTTACGGAAATTACGCTCAACTTGCGTGTCAGATCTCATCTTGCTGAACCATTTGACACACTGAGCTTTCGCCTGTGAAGTCGTCATTTTCTTTTGCATTAAACCACCATACCTGAAAATAAAGAAAACTTTATGAGTTTCTGTATTACATAAAACAAACGGAATAGTTTCATCATTTGTGGTGCCAAATATATTAACAACCAAAGTGATTCAGGTATTTTTGGAACATCCTATACAATGATATAAATGTCTTTGAATTGCTCCGTCGCAAAGGAAAGAATGGTACACTTTTGTAAATCAGGCTGAGCTAATAAATAAGAGTGACTATCTTTTAATTACTTTCAGAAATGTGGTGGATTGTTTTTATTCCTTTGAATCACTCCCCATTTAGTTTATCCATTCCCCATCCTTTATTTCTCTCCTCTCACACAATCTGAATTCTTCCTTTTCTCAATTTTATTATTCACTACTTAGTAATCAAATTTCAAATAAAAGACCAATTACAGCATCAGTAAGAACTCGAATAGGTAAAGGTGGAGTCATCAGGAGCAATTTGGATAGGATTATGAGGAGCAATTACTTAGTGAATTCCTTCTCATAATGCCATTGTTTTTGATACTATGAACATTTTTTGAATATACTTTATATTGTATCTTGGTTTATGATTTGTCTCAATAAGCGGAGTTTTTACAACGTAATCTTGAGATGTAAGGTTAAAACTTCCCTTGACTGGGAGGGTAATTCCAAAGCACGCATTGGATAACTTTCCCATTCGATGGCTTCAGCAGCACTTCATCCTTTATCAGAGAGGATGGTACATTTTAATGGACATACCACTCTGATGAGATGAAAATACTCTTATGAAATGCTATTACCTTTTATGCAAAAAAAAAAAAAAATACAAATTGATTTGTTAAAAGCCTTACTTATTTTATGCGTTACCAAATTTGAAGTCACAACATGGCTCCGAATATGTTGCGTTATCTCCAACTGGGTGTTGCAGAAAACGTCTCTCAATGGTAATGAATCACTTGAAAAATTTTCGGATCTGGATCTTCACAAAAATCGAATCAATTCATCCTTGTCACACACCCAACATGTCCAAGTTTAATATGAATTTGTCCCCAACTTTTTGAGATAACATGCAATATTGTTTTTAGAAATTTAGCAATATATATATATATATATATATATATATATATATATATATATATATATATATATATATATATATATATATATATATATAATATATGGGCCCATTGAGGAATAGCACAGGGAGCGGGGTTAATGATGAAAGTGAGATGGCAGGCTTACTAAACAGGTATTTTGCTTCAACATTTAGACAAGAACAGTCAGAAGAATTGCCAATAGCTGAGAGTACCTATCAAGGAGGTGAGAAAGGGCTTTTACAGAAGATCCAGGTTGGAGTGAAGGAAGTAAAGGAACACCTAGGAAATCTAAGAGTACATAAGGCTCCAGGGCCAGATAATATGCACTTGAGAGTATTGAGGGAAGTGGCTGAGTAGGTAAGCGAGATGTTAACGGATATTTTCAACAGCTCACTAGAGTCAGGAGAGGTACCGAAGGATTGGAGAGTTGCAAATGTAAGATCATTATTTAAGAAAGGATCCAGAGAAGAATTGGGAAGCTATAGACCTGTTAGTTTGACATCAGTTGTAGGGAAGGTGTTGGAGACATTAATTAGGGAGCAGATGAGGAACCTTTTAAAAAATACAAACTAATTAAACTCAGTTGACACGGGTTTACCAAAGGTAGTTCCTGTCTTGCAAACCTTTCAGAGTTCTATGAAGCATTACCTGATTGGGTGGATGAGGGAAAGGCAGTGGAAATAGTACACCTAGACTCTCGGAAGGCATTTGATAAGGTATCAGAAGGCACCAGAGGTTGATAGACAAAGTGAAGGCTTGCGGAGTGGCTGGTCAGGTAGCTAATTTGATTGCAAAATGGCTTAGTGATAGGAAGCAAAGAGTGGCTGTGAGTGGGAGGATGTCTTTCTGGGAGGATGTAAGTAGTGGAGAACCTCAGGGATCAGTACTTGGACCATTGTTATTCATTAATTACATAAACGATTTGGATAGTGGGGTGAAGAGTAGGCTTTCCAAATTTGCAGATGACACAAAGCTTGGAGGTAAGGTAGGTAGCAAAGGGGGTGGTTGTTGTATTCGGAGGGGGATCAATGATAAATCAAAAGAGGTAGTGTTAACATTGTAGAGGAAATTAGTGAGGCCACATCTAGAATATCGTGTGCAGTTTTGCTCACCACAACTGAGGAAGGACAAAGCTGCCACAGAGAGGGTTCAGCACAGGGCTGTGAGATTGATTCCAGGCATAGCTAGAATTGGCTATGATGAGCAGAGGAAGGAGACGGGGCTTTATACATGAGAAAGGAGGCAGTTACAAGGAGATATGACAGAAATGTTTAAGATAATGAAGGGTATAGATAAAATAAGTGCAGAATAATTATTCAGCAGAGTTGATGGAGATAGGACCAAGGGCCATAGCTTGAGAGTAAAGAGGAGGAGAGTTAAGCTGGTAGGAAGGCAGTGGTCTTTCACTCAGAGTAGTTTATGCATGGAATGGTCTCCCTGGAAAGGTAGTGGCAGCAGAAACAGTAGATATATTTAAATTGGAATTGCATAGGTACGTGGAAGTTATCGAGATAGAGGGTTATACTCTAGGGATGTTGGGAGGACTTTTAGGTAGCTTGAGCATTGATGGGTGATTGTGTGCATGTGTACAGAGTGTTGGTGAGGATCTCGTCAAGGGGTGTTGTG